>NC_056730.1:413508275-413713275 GCF_019279795.1 Protopterus annectens | reverse complement strand
AAGTTTTGGATCTGTCAAGCCAGTTAAGGGCTATAAAGGATTTCAATATTGCGCACATTGTTACAATATGTTTAGACTCAAATGAATAGAAGCTGGGGAAAATGTTTAATATTGCCATTTCCCATGAGAGGGTGGCTTTCGTATAACCTGTTTTCTCTAGCTTTGCTCTTAAAGAGCACCATAGTTTGCACATGTTTTTTACAAGACCAGAATACGTGAAGTGTGTCTGCTATTAAGTTAGAGCATGTAGGACAGAAAGGTGATGTATTGGGATTTATTTTGCTCAGAAAAAGTGGCGAGTGATAAGCGTTATTAATCATAAATTGAGTGCAAATTAATTTTTTAAAAGGAGTTTAGTTTTATGGTTATGTTGATTGCCACTAGTATTTGTTCATTAGTTAATTATTCTGACTCTTCCAGTAATTGGAATGCAGGATTACGTCTTGGAATTTAATTTGAGTAATTAATCTATAAGTTTTTGATAACACTTTAGTCCTCAATAAAAGAAGGGAAGTTATTTTTTGGTACAGATGGAAGTCTTGTGTAGTTGCATTCATTTCTGATGTCATCAGAGTTACTAGATATAACATTTGTTCAATAATTATGCGGTGTTTTTTTTACTTGTTGCTAGGGAGTCTACAATAGAACTCAATGACAGATCTTTGATTTGATAAAAATCCCAGACTGTACACTTCTTTATGTTTGGGTAATTATTTAGATTTACTATATTATTAAGTCTGATATTGGGGTTTATGTGGATTGGTTGAGCCATAATTAAGGAGCTCTTTAAGCTTAAGGAGGTTATGAGCTTTTGGAAACAAACTGTATTATTGATTAAAATAGGATGTATTTTGAAGTCTTTTAGTCTTGTTGTTGAGAAAAGGTATAGCCTTTGGATTTATATTGGAAGAGTTGAGGTGCTGGTAATAAATTTTGATCCAAAGAGGGTGCCATGATGCATCAGAGAGTTCATATTTAACTAATTGTAAAATATGACTGGCATTAATAATAAGATACGTCTGAAAGTCAGGAAGGTTCAGACCACCTTTCTCTTTGGGCAGGGTTAATCTGGTGTAGCTGATTCTAGTGTTCTTAGGATGCCAGATACATTTGCCCAATGTTGTCATCTTAGAAAAAAACTATTTGGAATGTTTTGATTTATGGCATAAAAATGATGCAGAATTTTATGGAGGATATTCATTTTTATGATTGCTGTCTTGGAGAGAAGGGAAAGGTTTAGGTTTTTCCATCTATCAAGATCTTCTGTAACTTCTGACCATACTTTATAAAGATTTTTTATTATTTCCTGATGGGGATGAGTAAATGTGATACCCAGGTATGTGAGTGAATAATCTACTTTAATTTTTGATTCTGGGATGAAGAATTTTGTGTGGCCTAGAGGGTTTAATGGGAATATTTTTGATTTGCTTGGATTCATGGCATAGTTTGATATGGCAGAGAACTTGTCAATGGAGCTTAAGATCTTTTTCAAGTCTTTGGAGGGAAATTCAAAGTAAATGTTAGATCATCGGCAAACGCTGTGTACTTACCTTGGACTGTGGAAATGTAAATAGAGTGGTGGAATTTTTTTGGCTTAATTTCAGGAGGAGGACCACTAAATAAAGGTTTAACAGACAAGGAGAAAGCGGACATCCCTGCCTTGTGCTGTTAGTTACTGGAATAGGGTTTGATTTTTTTTTTTTTTATGTATAGTGCAGTAGTAGCCTTGCTATATAGAACTCTGGCCATATTAATAAATTCTTCAGGAAGAGCAAATTGTTTCAAAATCTTGAAAAGGAAATTTAAGCTGACTCGATCAAAGGCTTTTTGTACATCATGAGAAAGTGTGTATTTGGGGGATTTGTCTTTAACTGTCATGCTTGTTACTGCTTCTATTGTTAACGTATTGTCCCAAACTTGCCTATTACACATGAATCCTAGCTATTCGGGAGATATAATATAAGGGAGTATTTTATAGGTTCATAGGTTGGTACTAGGCTATCGGCCCTAGGGCCTATACAAGCCTAGCCATAACAATTCCCTGGCTATTTCTTCTCACACTATTTACTTTCCTGGACCCCTGTCTAGCAGGGCGACTGACGTGATCCCCCTATTAAGTCTGTGTGCCAGTACTGATGATAGAATTTTTATATCAAAGTTAATAAGTGCAATTGGGCGATAGTCATTGAGTTATGTTCATTTGTGTTGGGCTTTGGTATAAGAATCGTCTTAGAATTATTTATATACAAATCGGTAATGCCGAATTTTATTATATAATTATATACTTTGAGTAAGATTGGGGCTGTTTCTTAACGGATTTGTAGAATTCCGCTGAATATCTGCCTGGGCCTTTCCCTGATTTCAATTTATTGATAGCTAGGAAAATTTCATCAACAGTTACTGATGCCTTAAGAGGATTTACCGGAGTGCCATTTAATAATGGGAATTGCAATTCTTCTAGGAAGTTATCAGTGGATGCCTCCACAGCATGTTTTTGGGGACCATAAACCTCTTGACAGATTTCTTCAAAAACTTGAATGATTTCCTTGTCAGAGAAGAAGGACCTATAGTTCTGATTAATTTGTTTTATTCTAGAGGGTGAAGGTTTAATGTTGACTATTCTGGCCAGAATTTTAGAAGGGGTTTTGGCCCATTCAGCATACCTATGCAGAAGCCTGAGTTCATTACGGGAAAGTTGGTTTAATTGGATTTCATGCAGTTGTTTTAGTAGGGATAGCATCTGTTTTTCTAAATCTGGGGTGCATTTGGTTAGCAGATCTAGCTCTAGGCTTTTTAGTTTGAATTCTAAAGTAGCAATTTGTGATTTAGCTTGTTTCTTGAATAAGGATGCTTTTTATATTAATATTCCTCTAAGTGTTTCCTTGGACGTGGCCCATTGGATGTCAAAGGGAATGTTTGATTTTTCTACGTTGTTGTTCGTTTGGCTAAGAAATTCCTGTACTTCTAGATAGAGTTCCCTATTTTTGAGAAGGTTTGGATTTAGAGTCCAGTTTGATGCGAATTGGTCTCTTATGTTTGACTTGATCTCACTTATTTTTAGATTGATTTTGGCATGGTCAGATAGGGTTCTGGGGTCGTCGTAATAATTTATTGCATATTTTGAGAAACTTGTTGAAATTAAGAAAAAGTCTATCCTACACCATGATTTATGGGAGGCTGAGAAAAATGCAAATTTACTGACTGCATATTTGTTTCTATATAGCTCAAAGGGATCAAATACATTAAAATAATCCATTAAATCAGTTATAAGCTTAGAAGGGCCAACAGATTGTTTGCTTGACTTGTTCATTCTATCTAGTTCAGGTCTGATAGTCATATTCCAATCCCCACCTAATACGTATAGATAATTTGAGTATTTTTCTAAAATTTTGTAAATATCTTATATGAAAAAAATCTGGTACAAGCATAGGCCATATACATTTAAGATTAAAATGTCTTTGCTGAAGAATGGGAGGGAGCATACTAGGTAACACCACCTACCATTAGGATCACAATCACTTGATATTATGGTGCCTTTGAAAGAATTTTTGACAATTATTGTTACCCCTTTAGAAACAGTACAATCACCTGCGGCTATTATTAGCTTTACCCCTTTCTTTTTTAAATCCTTCTCCCATTGAGCATTAGTCATATGAGTCTCTTGCATAAGTGTTAACTCAGCCTTTGATTTGTAAATTAAATGTAGAATTAGGTTCTTTTTCTTATTATTTTGCAGTCCACTAACATTCCAAGATTCCAGTGATACCATTAAATCATTACTCTAATCATTAATAGTTGTTGATATATTAAGTGAAGGGGAAATCTGACATTATAGAGGATTGTAAATGCCATTTTGGTATATGTTGTGAGAATTCTTAATGGACAATACATGTGGTAGTAAGATGTACAAGTGACAACCCCCTCCAGACCACCCCCGTGCATATCCACGCCCTATTATCTGAAAGAGGTGTTAGAACCATATTTACAAATCTATTATACAAAATTCTACTGATATTCTAAGATCCCTCAGATACTCAGCACAAAAAAAAAATTTATATCCTGCATTAACTTTCTGTGGAGATGTCATGGATTATGCCTTTTTACTAATGATTACTTAGAAGAGACATTTATTTAAAATCAAATACTGCTAGTTGGGGTTCCAATCTATATTCACTAAAAGAAAGGTAATATTTCTAAAAAAGTGATTTGTAATTATAAGTACTTGCCTTCACCTCTTGGAGTGGATGTTAGTCAGAGTATGTAGTATTTACTAATAAGTGCGAGCCTGGGAAACCAAAAGGATTTTGACATTAATCCTTCACTAATGCTACAATTATTTGAAATTTGAAATTCATACATTTCCATGAAGTTCTTGTGTATAGGAGGAGAATCATGTAATCAGGTACTCAAGATATGAAGCACAGAATAAGTGTATTACATGTGAGTTACTGTACAGTAGCTTGTAATCCACAAAGAAGGTTTGCACATCACAAGGTATTTAAAACAACTGTTCTGTGGAATAAATGCCGGATCACATATACATAACTCTCTTAAATTACAGTTACAACATATCAGTACAAATAGATCGTTAAGTCAGATATCATACCACATCAATATTCTTAGGTTCATAGACATCATTACCGTCCAGTAGTTTAACTGCATGACCATCTTATTATAAAATATAAATTCTTACTTAACAGATCTTGTCAAATTTTCTTGAGTTAAGGCATTTATAAATAAACTTCTGACAGCAATTTTACGTGTCATGGTTTCATAGAGAAATGTTTTCCATACCTAAGTATTAATATTTGGTTAAACATGACATTTGTTTTAGGAATGCATGCATTACTTTTATAGTGACTTGGACCCATAAATAACATATATGAAGTCAAAAGGAGTGCTTTTTGCTTGGGTAAGATGATACGACCAAATAAACAAAAGACAGTGTACACAAAAATAGAGTTTTTCCATTTTTTTTTTTAGAGTGCAGATTATAACTAGAACTATTACAATGCTTTCCATCCGTTGCACAACATCCAGGCACAACAAACATAAAATATAATCTAGTAAAACAATTATCCCATGTTAATGATGTGTTGGATTAAGCAGAACCTAACTTGACCCAGATTCAATTTCCTTCCGGACTACTATACTTCTTAAGGGGCACTTATTTTGATGTATACAGACAACTATTTAAAGTTAGGTAGGATTAGGATGATTGCAATCTGCATTTATATGCTGATATGCTAGAGTGCAGGAAAGACATGTATACTTTGCACAGAAGGCACCCCAGCAGGAACCAGCTATAGTGTTTTATTTTTTTTTTTAAGAACTAAAACTATATAAAGTTAAAGCTGAATAATGAAAGACCTTGACTGTTGCAGACACTATGTAGAGAATGACATAAAACACAAAGCTATTAGACAGTTCCTGAAAATATATAAATGTTCCTAATGAGTTATGTTCAGCTCCAAAAAATAAAAATAAAAGTCTTTTGCTGGTTCCAGTCATACATCGTTAAACAAAGAGCTGTTCCGTTTGGTTGAAATAGTAAATTGAAGTTAGATCGTTTGTTTCATATTTATCATATTTAACATTTTGTAAAACTCAAGTATTTACATACCAACATTTGAATAGAGTTAGGTACGATTTGGATGCTGTGGAATCTGCATATTTATGTTAAGACTCTAGAGCACTTGTTGCATAAGCAAACTTTGCCATTAATGATCTCGTACTTCCTGTTTTTAGCCCGGAAGTAACTTGCAAGGTCAGAGGGAGTTTGTTGACTGTATGTTGCGTTTCATCGTTTTAGATAATGGAATTTCAAGATGGCAATACTAATACAAACCTAAAGAACAAGGTAGGTGGATTAGCTTGGTTATATAGGTTCATAGGTTCATACTAGGCTATCTGCCCAAGGGCATTTATAAGCCTAGCCCATAGTTATGTGGCTTTCGCCACCCCTTTAGTTTGAATAAAAACTATGCCTATCATTTTTCTGTGCCTCTGTCAAGCAGTGACACTGAAGTAATCCCTGGGGTATATCTGCGATCTCCCATCCATTGGTCAAGATTCCTCTTGAACAAGGCCAGCGAGGTGCTCTGCCTCACATGTACCGGATTTTGTTCCACAGCATAGGGAGTCTCTGGGTGATGAATCTGTCCCTCCAGCACGTTCTATTTATAACCGTGTCAAGGTTTAAGTCTCCGCCCTTGTGGTTCTGAGGGATCTAGATTTTTGAGGTGAAGCATATTCATCAAATCTGGGTTTGACATGGCCTTATATGTCAGGCACAGGTCACCTCTGAGCAAGCGGTATGAGACTGAATAGAGCTGGAGTTCTTTCAGTCGGGCAGCATAAGACATATTTTGAGACCCTTTATCCTTTTGGTGAGGAACTTTTGGGGCCTTTCAAGCTGCAGCAGGTGTCTGGTCAGATACATTCGAACGGGCATTGTACTCAATCATAGGTCTAATGAGTGATGAGTACAGGGCGATGACCTCCCTTGATCTAGATGTGAATCCCTTCATGATACGGTGGGCGATATAGAAGGTTTTCCTAACTACTTTAGCAACATGAGTGTCAAGCGAAGGCTACTGTCAACTTGGGTCCCCAGATCCCTGATGACTTTTTCTGTGCTCAGTGGATTGCCACCTATATGGTAGCTAGGGGTAACCTTGTTTTTCCCGAAGGGTATGACTATGCATTTTTGGCGTTTAACTTCAGGCCATGGCTCTGGCACCAGTTATCCGTTTCTGTGAGGCCCTTCTGGAGGATATCTGTGTCAGATGTGTTTTCGACTATGGCCCAGTTTGCAGTCATCTGCAAACTTTGTCAGCCATAACCCTCCTGTGTTTGCTTGTACTTCAGAAAAGTAGATGCCGAACAAGAGTGGACCCAGGACTGAGCCCTGTGGGACACCACTTGTGACAGGCTTTGAGTCTGACATGGCTCCAGCAACTCTGACCCTGTGGGTTCTGTCACTTAGCCAGTTTGCAACCCATCTTGTGATGTATGGGTTTACATTCAAGCTGATGAGTTTTTCGATGATACCTGAGTGGGGTATTGTGTCGAAGGCCTTTGCCAGGTCGAGGTAGGCTGTATGGACTGTTGATTCCTCATGAATGGCCTTGGTGACTGTCTCGAAAAAGTCAACCAAGTTTAAGAGGCAGGATCTGCCTTTGACAAAGCCAAACTGGGTTGGATCCAAAGTCTGCAAGTTCCCTATGTCTTTATTTATGAGTTCCATTATGATCCTCTCCATGGCTTTGCAGATAAGGCTTGTCAAGCTAATGGGGCGGTAATTTCCAGGGTCTGTGGAGGCACCGCCCTTATGAAGTGGGACCACAGTCGCCGTGCACCACTCCTTGGGTACGTATCCTGAGGTGAGGCTAAGATTAAACAGCTGTCCTAACTGTGGGTTTAATTCCTCGTTGAGTTCATGAAGCACACAGCCAGGGACACCATCCGGTCCCATGGATGTTGTGTTTTTTGCCTTAGTGAGGGCAGTTCATGAAGCACACAGCCAGGGACACCATCCGGTCCCATGGATGTTGTGTTTTTTGCCTTAGTGAGGGCAGTTCTCACCTGGGCGTTGGAGATGTTTGGGGGGCTACAATCCTCTGGAATAGATATCTCTCCTTTTAGGGGAGAAGTTTGCACTGAACCTGTCAGCCAGTATGTTAGCAATGTGTGTAGGTTCAGTAATTTTCACATCATTTTGAACTAATTCTGAGCATATCTGGGAGTTTCCTCCTAGGTTTCTAACATAGCTAAAGAAGGCCTTATGATTGTCTTTAGAGTCCTTGGCGATTTTTCTCTCAAAATTTGCCTTGGATGATTTTATGAGAGCTCTTAGTTTTTTACTTATAATGATCAAAGGTGTCTTACCTTTCAAGGATTTTGCTCTATCTTGTAGTAGCTTCCTCCTTTTGTTGTAGAGCTTGTTTATGGCTGGGGTCCACCAGACTGGACGCTTGCCTTTGGTACAGAGAGTCTTAGTTTTGTTTGGGATTGCCTGATCCATGCAGTCCTGTAGGTGCTGGTAGAAGGCATTTGTAAGTGATTCAGCGGTTTGAGTAATGTTTACCACTGGCTCAGGGGCCTTAAAGGAGACCACACTAGTTTTAGAAGTGTGAAATCGGCTTTTGAGAAGTTTTTCACTGTGGTCTTTTTGTTTCAGGTGGGGCGGGATGAGGACCTCCAGCGAGATTAGTTTATGATCTGATCTCACCAGTGAGGGTATACTTCCGGTGTTGAACATTTTGATCCCATGTTCGTGATGATGAGATCAAGTATGTTTTCTCCTCTTGTGGGGATGGTGACTAGTTGTTCCATGGCATTTGAGTTTATGAACTCCAGGAATCTTTGGGTTAGAGTGTTCGGGCTTGAGTAGTGTTCCCAGTCTATATTAGGGTAGTTGAAGTCACCTAGTATGATGGTGTTTGGAGATACATTTATCCCCTCCAATGTTTTCAGGAAGGTTCCTGAGTTTGAGAGGGTGGCCTGTAACATGCTACAAATTGCAGAGCAGTCTTGCCTATGGTTAATTGCACCTGGATGGTCTCCGATGCATCGTGCGTTGCCACCAACCTTGAGGTGTGGGTGTCCTTTATGAATATGGACACCCCCCCCTCCTTTCTTGGTGTTGTCCGGATTTTGGGGCCGGAACGCATGATATGAGGTGAAACCTGTTAGTGCTGGGGTGCTCTCAGGAGCCTTGAACCAGGTTTCTGTCACAGCACAGACATCGATGTTCTCCATATTGAGAAGGGCCTCGAGTGCGTGCATCTTGAGAGTGAGACTTCTGGCATTGAGCAGCATTACCCTTAGTTTTTTCCTTTTGGTGTTCTAGGGTGGTAGGTTTAGAATTTGAGCCTTGCCTAAAAAAGGCACTATGGGGTGGCAAGAGCCTTTGCCAATATCCGAAGCCCAGGGGTGACAGGTGCAAGCCGTCCCTTGTGAAGCAGCGTGGCTTGTCCAGCATGTCATCCCAGGCAGACAGACATTGGATCCCTTTGAAAGACACCAGAATTTAAGCCAATTATTAAAGCTGATCATCTTATCACTGTATTGTGGCATCATTCTAGGTGAAGGTAGGATACTGCTCAAGGTCAGGGTCATACCTGCCTGGGCTACATAATCAGAGAGCTCCTCGATGTCCCTTTTCATGTAGTCCAAGGAGGTACGTCTCAGGTCGTTGACACCAGCATGGACAATGACTGAGTCGTACTTGTACCTGCTGTTGAGAGACCTGAGTGCTTGCGTTATGTGGCGGATTCTAGCCCGACAGGCAGCTTACTGTGACCTTCTCCTTACTCAGTCTGGTGAGCAGGACGTCAGTGTGTCTGACTATGGAATCACCAATGACAAGTGTGTCTGGCATTTTGTTTGGCCTTAAGGGCTGTGACTGTTTGACACTCTGACTGTGTGGTCTATGTGTTGCTGTGTTGGGTCGTGAGGTGGTAGTTGTTTGGGTGTCTGCTTTGGTGGCCTCTGCTGTTTTGGTAAATTTTTGATCAGAGCCTCCGAGTATGTCTTTGTGTGAGTATGTGTATGATTTGAAGTTGTGATGGTACCATGTGTGACTGGGTATGTATTGTGTGTGGTTACCTTCTCCTCCTGTCTGGTCTTGCCAGTCCTATGTTGAGAGAGCTCAGCCTCCAGTTTGGCCGTATAGTTGCATCTCGCATGTATTTGTGTTTTGTGGGAGGAGGAGAGGATTGTTCAGTGTACATGAGGCAATTGTAACATTGCCTCAATATTCCCAGGTTCACCAGTTGAGCTGGAGAGGACACTAGCAACTGATCCCTCGACATACTAGAAGTAGTAGATAAAGAGACTTTCAAAGGACTCCGGGGGAAGTGGGTTTTAGGCTGGTGGGGTACTATCTATAATAAGAGTGCTTTATCAAGGTGCAAGTACTGTAGGAGTAAGTGCTAGGCTTTACAGATAGAGAATAGTCTACTTGGGAATCAAGTAGAGATGAACTTTTCAGTTATAGGATATGCTGGTTAAATCAGCAGTACAGCTCGAGGAAGGTAGTTCTAAGGGAAAATTTGAAGAGTGGAATTTAGATGGCCCGAATAGTTAACCTTGCTCATCTTCCTAACCTATATCTCAGTTGTTTCAAGGATCTATGTGTGCTTTGTGTATAGAGCAAACATCGTTGGGCTATTTTATCTTTGGTACAATAACTCATGCAAGATTGGTCGGTCACTCTTTGAACGCTTTAGAAAAAGCTGATTTGGCTTCATGGATGGTTTTTACTGAATAGTTGATGCTATGTTGGAAGCATAGAGTCGCCAGGTACTTCATTTGGAATTTAATGTTTTTGATTAGAAGGTAGTAGCAAAAGGGAGAGAGGACTTGCCTTGACTGTTTAATTGAAAGGGGAAAGTCTTGAGCGAGTGTGATTTTAAGTTTTTCTTCTTTTTTGCATATACAATAACGGATTGAGCGTGTGAGGCATTCAGAATTCTGATGTAAACTTGTCTAGGAGTGTCCGATGACTAAGACTTCCTTAACACCCTGTGGATTCTCTCTACTGTAACTGACTGAGATAACTCCTTATTTTCAATGATGAGATCAAATATTTCTTTTGCAATACTGGTTAGTTGTGAATGATCATACTTTTCAGGAATTCCTCTGATTAAGACATTGTTGCACCTTGCTCTCGCTTCGAGGTCTATTATTTTCTGTTGCAAGTCCTTGATGGAAGTGTCATTTACAGAGACAGTTTTTTGCAACTCCTGTACTTTTATTTCATTATTTATTATTTTTGCTTCGTTTTGCTCCATTCTTTACATGATTTGATCCAGGTTACTTCCAAATGATATTAACTTTGTGGAGAAGGCTTGAATTTCAGATGGCAGGGGACGTAAAGCTGCTTTGAACTATTCCATAGTAAATGGTTGGTCAGATTTGTTTTTTTGGATTTGCTTAGGAGCTTCAGACTGTGTTTTAGTTGTTTTCTGCCTCTTTGTAGAGCTCTCTTTTTTCGGAGAAGTGATTAGCGATAATCTGGTCTTAGTGGCTTGTGATTCCATTTGCTCCACTTTGATAAGAGCTTCTGATTGTTTGCTTGTATAGGCTGTTGTCTCAAGGCTGGCAGGCCCAAGCACATGTAACTGGAGTCACCACTGTTGTAAATAAGAGTGTTTTGGCTTATTCTTGCTTCGGATCCAGAAAATAAATAACAAGCAAGTGAAAGTATATTTTTCCTTTCGTTATATTTGCTTTCTTGTGAAATATGATGCAGTGGTAGGGGGGATTTGGTTAGATTAGAAATTACTTGCAGGCTGAAGTATGTGCTTCCTAGCTGGCGCCCATCTTCGAAACCTCAGGCATTAACCTTCTTAGCATTCTACTCCTTTACTTTCCTTACAGGATAAAGCACAGATTAATGATCACAATCTAGCTCTCTCTGGATCATTTTCTGGCATAATGACTGCTAGTCAAGAAAACAGACACCCTGCCTCAACCTCGGACAAACTCCAAGCTGCTTCAATTCAGTTTATACATTTTGAAACACAATAAATTATAAGAAATAGAATAATCTTCGTCTGTGTGCGTCAAGCATCTTCATATGTTCGGACACCCTCCTAACAACTTCAACATATACTAGAAATGTACATCTTATCCCATTAACTGGCATAGAAAACTTCTGCCATTTAAGGCTGCTGCAAGTTTAAGTATGTAGATACCAAAAATTCTTCTAAGCTACACCCTTTAAAGGGAACAACTTGAAAAGCACTGCCATTTGCTCAAATACAAGTATAAATGCAGAATACGGATATTTTATGATATAACACAGCTTAGAAAAATCACCGAGATGCAAAAGCATCAGCTTCAGAGAGACAATTTACGCACAGCTGCTAGTAACCATTAAAACATGAACACTTTGCCCTTTTTAATTTCTCTAAGTTATTTGGTTTCTAATACCATCACAGGAATGGACTCCAACCCCAAGTCAAAGTATGATTAAAGTTCATGAAATTCATATTGTTTCAATCTTTAATGTTAGCCAAAAGTGCTCTTCGCAGCACCCACAATGTGCCCAATGTAATGACATTTGCTGCAAATCGTTGGGAGTTAAATGTATCTAACATATCTAAGTAAGACAGTAAATTCTTTTTTATAAAACTCATTGCTTTTACTACCATTTGAACTGTGTGGGTATCCTCCTTCCACACTGCCCTCATTTCTGCCTACAAATCCTGGTATTTTATGACTTTGTGTCTTTCTGTATGCAAGACACTGGAGATACTGGGTGTAGCAATTTCAATGCTACTTTTGTCTTCTTTTCATGGACTACTATATCAAGTTTTCTAGTATCTATTTTTTGAACTGTAATAATGAGTAATCCCATGTGATGCAACCATCATTTTCTATAATGCTTTGTGGCTCATGTTTCCAGTGCTTTTCATCCACTTCAGTATTACAATGTTTGCACAATCCCCAGTGCAACAATCTTGCCAGATTATTATGCCTTTCAGTATACAGTCCTTCTGACATTAGCATTTAACAACCAGCAGCAAGATATGCGACTGTTTCCAATTCTGTTTGGCAAAACCTACATTTGTCTACTTCTCCCACATGTTCAATGTACTTTGTAAACCAACATGTACGTAGTCCACTATCATGGGCTGCCAATATTAAACTTTCATCTTTTGGTTTAAATTCACCTCTTCTTAACTATTCCTGTGTTTGATCCTGATCAACATGAGGTTGTTCCAAGAGTTTTCTATACTTGCATTCTCATCCATTCCTTCAGCTCATATTCTTTTGTTTGCTTTTTGGCACATTCAGTAACTGCCTGATTTTTTACCTGCTTCTGGTTTGATTTCCATTCCCCTCTTGATGATGATATGCTTCGGCTAAACTAAGGTCAACTTAGACTTATTCTCCTCATGTTTCGAAACTTTCACTACATTTGGGTCTTGTGAGGTCAAAAGATATGTATGTAATCCCAAGACTGCAGATCTACATATGTAATCAATTTCAAGGAGGCCCTTACCTCCTTCATAACAGTGAATATATAACTCTTGGTATGCACTGATTATTATAAATCATTTGATGAGCATGAAGTATCATTCTCGTTTTCCTGTCCAACCTATCCAACACTTTGGGGCCAGTCAATCACTCCAAAACTAACTTAGGACAGGAAAAACAAATTGGGTTATAGCTTGGACTTCGTTCCAATATATCACCACTGTTTTCAGTATTAATTCAGGTCTTTTAAAATATTCCTTACTAAGTTTTATTCACATTTGAACATGTTTTATTGTTCACCCTTCATCAATTCCCAAATATTTATACACTCCCTTTCCTTTTGCTCAAGTTCTTTTATATTACATTCCCCAACCAAAGTGATGTGTTCTTGGTGCTACAGATTTACTGCTTTAAAAGTTGCTTTTGCACATTTATCAAGACCAAATAAGTTTTGACCATTTGCCATTGTGCTTTCAGTTCCTCATCTGATGAGCTATAAACTTTTAAATTATCTACAAAAAGATGAGGTCTTTACATTTTGTTGTTTTCTGGGAGCCAAAATGCAGCCATGACAATCTGTTAAGTAGACAGCTGAATGGGTTAAGGGCAAGACAAAAGAGCAGTGGTGACAGTGTGTCATCCTGGCATATCCCCATTTGAATTTTTATCCCGGAATAATTTGTTCTTTATTATGGCTTAACTGCAAAGTGGTTTGTCACTGTTTCATGGTCGATGTAATGTTATTAATCAGGAAGTATCTTATACATTTTTAAGCACTCTTATCTAGGAATGTGGGATACTGTCAAATGCCATTTTGTAGTCTATCCATGCCACACTCAGATTCTTTTCCATTGTTACAGTTCTCCACTATGACTTTAACAACAAATGATCATTTGTTCCACATGACTTTCTTTTATTACCCTTTTGTTCTATTTCCATTATTAAGTTTTCTTCTAAATGTCTACAAACTGTTGGCATTAATTCCAGTGTACAGTTTATATATTGTCAGAAGGCAAGTTACTGGTCTGTAGATTTTAGGATAGCTTGCAGGTTCACTCAAGTAGAAATATTTGTTCCACATGACTTTCTTTTATTACCCTTTTGTTCTATTTCCATTTTTAAGTTTTCTTCTAAACGTCTACAAACTGTTGGCATTAATTCCAGTGTACAGTTTATATACTGTCAGAAGGCAAGTTACTGGTCTGTAGATTAGGATAGCTTGCAGGCTCATTCAAGTAGAAGTATTGTTTTTCCTGTTGTTAACCAGGCTGGTGTGTCTGTCTGGGGTGTGCATATAAATAGTTCTAGCTCATGGCTAATCTTCATGTAAGAAATGTTAATACTTTTAGTCAGAAGTTAGGCACTGCATCTGGGCCTGGGGTTTTCCAGTTAGGAGCTTCACTTAACTTTATTTCATTTACTCTGGCTGTTACTTCATCCCAATTCATATCCTGTACATTTGAACGTTGTATTCTTTGTTTTACGTCTTCCATCCTTTCAGCATCTTTGTTATGTTCCACAGGATCTTCATAGATATTTCTCCAAAATGTATCTATTTCTTTCTTTTTTTTTTCGGGATGTTTCAATTCCTTTTGCATTGCTTCCCAGTTCTCCACAAAATCTGTTCTGGGTCATCAATAAATTGCTTATTTCACACTTTTCCTTTACATTTATCTGCATATTTTAAGTTTTTCTGCCTATGCATATTTTTAGTTTATTACTTCTGACAGTGTATGATAGATCCTGATCTGTTCTGATAGACGTGATAAAAGCAATGCACAATATCTGAGTATTTTTGTTGATTTGTTCCCTCTTCTATACTCTAACAGTGACATTTCCTGTCTTAACTGCTTTATAGTTTTCTCTATTTGATACTTCCGTAGTGACATTTAGTTTCTCCCTTTCCTTTCCCTTACTACCCTATATTTTAGCATTCAGTTTCTCCCCTTCCTACCCTGTATTTTTGTGGTAATACCATCTATTACTAATTTAGCTGCAGAGTAATATATCCTATTTACTTCTGTTATATTGCATGAATCTGTATTGACAGTCCTAATTACTGTGTTCATTTGTTTTATCAAACTTCTAACTTTTTGGGTTTTATTGACTTTCTGTAGTTTATTTCTTTCATTGATCATAATTTGTCTGTCCATCTCTATTAAATCAAACAACTCTTCTCTTAGATCATTTCTTCTAAACTGAAGGCATATTCTTTGTTCTCCATTCCCTGATGGCATTCTATAGAAAGTTCCAGAGCATCTTCATGTGCCACATTCTCTTCAATTTCATCCTATTACATATGGGAACTCAATGGCCTATCATTCCACAACACTGACTGCATCAGAGTTGCTACAATTTTCTGTTCCTTCCCTTGCTGTGCAACTCCAACTGAACTTTTGTACTTGTTTCCTAAGGAAGGCTCCAAAGCATCTTCGTATGGCAACTGATAAGATGTTTCCCACTCTACTGCTTTCTCTTTAATCTGAAGATCCATTGCTCTATCCTCCTGTGATGTTATCTGAGTTAGATTTTCTACACTAAATCCTTCATTTCACAGGTAATCCATAAACTCAGTTTCTATTTCTTTAACTTCTCCATTACTAATCCTGTTTTCTGCCTTTCCTCTGTTTTCTTATTTTTGTATTGTAAAGATGCCTTTGCTTGTATTTCTTTTCAAATATATTTGGTGCTGCTCTTCTTGTATTGATTAGTTTCGCTTTCTCCTTTGCATAAATATTGCACCATATTAAATATCTCTTTTTCCAATGGTCATATTTCTTCTTCAGGTGTCACCTGCTCCTCCTATTTCTCCTTAGTTTGGGGACTTGTTCCATCATGCTGGGCTATAACCTGTGTGAGACTTTCTACACTAAATCCTTCATTTCTTAAGTATTCCATAACTTCAACTTCTATTTTTTTTAACTTCTGCTTTAATAATCTTCTGTTCTACATTCTGGATTTGTGATCTTATTTTTTTTTTTTATTGTAAAATTTTCCATATCTGAATGCCTTTGCCTGTATTTCTCTTCAAATATCTATGGGACTTCCTTTTTTGTGCTGATTAATTTGGCTTCCTCCTTTGCATAAATTTTGCACCATATCAGATCTCTCTCTCTTTCCCATGTCCTTATTTCTTTTTTACTCTTTTCAAAAGTCTCTTAGGTTCATAGATTAGTACTAAGCTAACTGCCCTTGCGAGCCATATTAAGCCTAGCCAATTCTCCCTTGTGAGACTCAAACCCTGCACCTTGTGTTTGTAAGGCAAACACCTCAACCATTAAGCCACCCTCCCAACCCTCTTGATTTTCTTCTTTATATTTTTGCACTTCCTCAGTCATTTCTTTTTCCAAACGGCCCAAGGTTTCTTGGTCTATATAATGTTTTTCATAAATCTGTTGTATTAATGAACATAACACAATTTTTTATTTGAACCTTCTGACAGTTTTTCTTGTGGAAGTATTTTTCTTTCCTCTAATTTCTCTCAATCATTTTGTATATCTTTTGCCTGGAAATTCTGGGCTTCTTGCACAACAGTAGCAATACATTTCTTTCTTATCCTGAACAGTCCACTCTATTGTCTTTATGGCTATTTTTAGGCCTATCAATTGTTGTGCTTTTTGATGACTTTCTTCTACAACAGGGGGGCCCCCCATCCTCCTCCTGGACCTGGCCTAGCCCTATTGTAGGAATGTTTTCGCGTCTTGAGGATTCTATACTGTCATTTTTTCAGTCCTGGCACCAGTGTGCCTACCAGGATTGCACACTTTTTAAGGTCTTGTGCACATAGCTATTTTTTTTTATTTTTTAACCTACTTCTGTCCATGATATATACTACATAAAATACAGTCTATATATCAGTGTCGGCTTGGTGAGATTTTATGAAAAACAGGGTCCACCACATGAAGGTACTCACCAAGCCTTGAAGATGAATTCAATTTCAGCAATACTACTCTCCTTTGCTTGCTGACTTATCTCTCCATTCAGACTTCTGGTCTCTTCTCCTTTAAGTCTGCTTTCAGCTATTAGAATGCTGTTTGACAGACTTTTCTTTGTTGAACCTCTGATCAAAAAAATGTAAAACACTTCTAGTTCACATTCTGTCCTCAGTAAAGTTGTTCTAAAGTTAATGCACTGCACTACATGGGAGAAGCTGAATGTTGGACAACAAAGAATACTGAAACCCGCTACTTTATCTTCACAGCTGTAGGAATTGTCAGAATGTTACAGCTGCGGAGCAGTTTGATGGCTGTCCCATCATTCTGACAGCTTCAGTAACGTAAAGGAGCAGTACTCTCCTGATGATAATGTGAGCTGACAACAGCCACTTCATTTAAGTCATTTTTTTGGGGGGGGGGTCATTTCGAAGAGGGCTGAGCTCCTCCTTAACCCTCAACTCTCCATCTTAATAAAAATAGGTGGAAAAGAATTAATAGGTAGCGGCTTCTTCCCCCTAAATGAACTCTTCTACACAAAAATCCAGATCCATAATAAAGAAAACGTCCCCTATCATTAATGACATCAGTTTTAATGATGCTGCTTGCCTCCACTGAAGCTACAATCCTCTTATGATTAAATTTCAGAAAAATATTTCAGTACAGTGCAGGTGACTCAGGAACTTACAAGAATTTATTTTTTTTAAAAGACTGACTGCTGCTGTACTGACTCTTGGGATCATAAAATTTAGGTTGCAGCCAAACACTTGTTTCTTTAGTAGTTTAACTTGGACCATACTTCTAAACATGCTTTTAGACTGACAGCCAAAACACTGAAGTCTGAGCATTCACCGGTTGTTTTTTCCAGCCACAGCTGATCAAGACACTGTCCCAATTTTTCCAGGTCTCTTCTCAGGACCTTTTCAAACTGGCTCAGCATTCTGTAGAGTTTAATAAATCCAGTCAATCCTTAAAAAAGGTCTACTCAAGGGATCCCCTTTAAGAGGAAAAGAAAGCCTTTCCCCCAGGAGGGCTTGTTCCTCTAATTCTGATGGGGGAAGAGCTGGCCTCTCCAGAGCATCCTCTTTAGATTTTAAGACCTTCTGCTCAGCCTCACCACCTGGGGATTTATCCTTTGGGGACTTCTGGGAGAATAAGCAATCCTTCAACAGGGATTATTTATTTATGGGTACGGACTATAACCTGATTTGCAATACTGAGGATATTATCAAGACCAAGGGGAGGCAGATGTCTGATTAAATACATCACACTAAACGCAGGTTACTTTATATATTTCTCAAGATACAATGAATGGACAAGAGTGGATAGAAATTATATTTCATGGGAACACATTTTATTTCACTGAAATTACAGTAGAAAGTCGATTATCTTAACTAATTGGGACTTAGGGTAGTTCGGATAATCAAACATACATTGACCCAGATGAAAAAAAATTTCTAAAATCTTGTTTTTTTTTTTCTGCATGCAAGGAATACATGTTTCAACCATTCAGCGATTCTAGTGAACAATAAAGAATATTTTTCATACATGAGCGGGCTACAAGCTCAAAAAACACGTACAAGCCAATACGTACAATGTTTACATATTTAGACTATGATTTTTCCTACCAGAAAACTTTGGAAGGCTGCATTCGGAGAACTGACGTCCGGGTAATCGACTCTCTACTGTAGTGAGAATCATCAGATAATCATATTTCGTATCAGATTAAGCACTAATAAAAACTAAGACAAAATGTGGGATAATGAAAAATGAGACACTGGCACTTCTTATTTATCTGTTGAGAGAGGAATTTATGGAATGGGTACTGAGTACAATTCAAGAGTTAAGGAAAACCAAAATTACTTCAGAAGAGATAGCTAGTGAGTGGGATAAAATGAAAACGCAATTTAAAAATCATAGTAAAATTAACAGAAATGTGCAAAAATTGGATAAAGGGGTTGTGGATGGATGATAATATAGGAAAGAAATAACAGGAATTATTTAGAGGGGTTGGCAAAAATGTACTACTGCAGAAGAGGAAAATTGCAGAGTGATAAATGAAATATAAGGAAGCATTTGGACAACAGAGAGTAGAATTTCCATTCAAGCAACTGGGAATTTTGATTGGCTCGTATGCAGGCAAACAAGCCAGTCAAAAATCGCAAAGTGGAGCTTCTGCTATTCAGTGCAGAACAGTGGGCTGTTCAACAATGAACAGAAAAGGCTCCACTTCTGGATTTTTATTGGCTTGAATACCGGCATACCAGCCAATTAAAAATTTCAAAGTAGCTCTCAGCAACCAGAAACTACACTTATCTGGCATCCACTAATCCTCATGGGTGCCGGTTAAGTGAGAGTTTATTGTATTTGAGTTTAGAAAGATTACTGTTTTCTGACACTAGAGTACAAACAGTTCTAGCATGACAATTCAGGCTGCAGAAAGAGGAAAAAGTTGCAGCAAAAAAAAATAGATCCTGTAGAGATACTAGACATATCTTGGCAACTTTATAAAAAAGCCATATAAAGTCGAGGTATGGGGAAACCAAGCAAAGACCCAAATGAAAACATTTATGGAAGGCTTATTTATGCCAAGATTAGACAAAGACAAGACTCAACAACTAAGAACTAAAACAGGAAAAAAATGAAATAAAGTGATATATAAATCAATCAAAAGGAAAGTCTTGGGTACTATGCTTTAAGATCATATATATAAAAAATTGTCTATGGTGTCATGTTGCTAATCAGTTTCTATGTGCTAGGAGGGGGGTGGGGGGCTGAGATGAACTGAGTTCAGCTCTGGCCCAAAAGCATCAAATGTGGCCTGCATCCCTTCCCAACTAAAACAAATAACTGTGTTAACTGTATCAATAAATGACAGCTGCCAGCAGGTCTCAAAAATTACAGCAGGAAGATTACAAAATTTAACTTCCTCAATAAGCTAGCACTTTGTACCCGAATAGAGCTTATTTATACCCATTGAAAACGCATACCAACTAGTCAAAGATTAGTATTAAAGCTGATGCTTCCCTTGCATCACTTGAATGGCCCACAGAAAAAAATACTTTATACACTAGAAGACCTGCTTTATGATGCATTGCAATATCACTATAATATATAGTCTGCAAATAAAAAATAATTAAAATTTTCATGTTACTTACTAATTTTTTTTGCTGTGGAAATAAACATTCAAATGTATATCATGCAGTTCTGCCATCAGTTCCAAAGCTCTGTACTCTATAAATAGGTATTGAATCAAGTGTTCATTACCCTCAGTAATAACCTTTTATTTATATATTTATATAATAACGGCAACTGGGCGGCCACGGTGGTGCAGCGGTAAGCGTTGCCACCTCACAGCAAGAGGTTCTCCGGTTCGATTCTCGGCTGGGGTGCCTTCTGTGCGGAGTCTGCATGTCCTCCCTGTGGTCGCGTGGTTTTCCCCTGGGTGCTCCAGTTTCCTCCCACATCCCAAAGACATGCAGTAGGTGAATTGGACACTCTAAATTGGTCATAGGTGTGTGCGCGTTTGTCTGCCTTCTGTGGAAGGTTGGGTGCCGGGCTGGCAACCTGACACCGTAAAACTCCACTGCCAATCATGAGCGGACAGATGATCTGCAGTGGTGACCCCTAACCGGGAAAAGCCGAAAGAAGAAGATGATGATATAATAACGGCAACTACATATTACAATCTCATTGTAGGTCTATAACATGTATCTGTTGATATGAGCACAACAAACAATCAGAGGCAAATGCATAGCTACTGTATAATCTAACCTTTTCAATGGAAATATACACTTGTCTATGTGAGAGATAATAAAGAAGGGATCAGTGTTAAAACAACCTAAATGGCAAATAGTGCAGAGCACAAAACATTTAAAATAGTCATCTCGCACATTTTCATCTTTTTTTATCCCAGTAACAGGCAACAAAATCTTTCTGTTTAGCTGTGCGTTATTAGGGTACAATAAGCCATCCTTATGAATGCTGATAACTGACATTTATCAGCTTTGCTGAATTTAGGTTCATAGGTAGGTACTAAGCTATTGGCTCTAGGGCCTATATAAGCCTAGCCAAAAAGGTACCCTGGCTTTCGCCACCCAAGAAAATGATTTCCTGTGCCCCTGTCAAGCAGAGCCACAGAAGTGATCCCCGGGACGAATTTCCTATTTCCCATCCAATTTCTACCACAGCTCCCTCTCCTTTAGTATAGACTTCATGAAGAAAAATAATTTGAATCAAATGAGAAGGAGGGAGATGAAATAGGGAAGTAATTTGAACATCTAGGAAGAGAAACTAAAGCACTTGTAAAGGCTGCATTAAGAACTGTAAGTTGAAATATTTAAATTCTTGAAAATTTATGATTGTCAAATTTACATGCAAAATTCGTGGACAACATACAAACAGTTACAACTTTAGAAAACACAAATTAAGTAAGAAAACATTATATTTTAGTATAGCTGGTAATAGGCAGGAAGACAAGGCTAAGCAGTTGTAAAATCCACAAACTAACTTTTAATAAAATGTGTGGATTTTAATTTTTAATACAATTTGTGGATTTTACAACGGTTGAGCCTTGTCTTCCTCCCTATTACCAGCTGTGTTTTTTGTTTGGACATTTGCCTGGGTTTGCTGCTGGAATACACTTGCTGTTTTTTAAGTTTCTTTGCTGATTATATTTTAGTATGTTAAAATAATTAAAACGAGTAAAAAACACAAAGAAAAATCTAGCAAAGCTAGATCAGGTCAATAAAGCCAAACCCTCTAGCTGTGGACATGTGACCTTTTTACTTATTGTTTTAGTTTGTTACATTTGGGATATTTTGTAGATACCCTAATGTTTATGGATATCAGTTGGGTTCGACAATCCTGTGTTTCTAAAAGTCAAACATTCCTCTTATGTTGTGCTGATGCTATAAGAGGGCAGAAACATGCATGTCCACAGCTACAGGGTTTGGTTTTACTGGCATGAAATTGTCCATATATAGACTTAAAAGTAAAGGAAAAAGAAAAAGTCATGGATATTCAGAATTGCCATTTAGCAGAAACACCAGATATCCTTAAAGGGTAATTTGCATATATCCCATGTTGCCTCTGTTACAAGAGGTTTAAGGTATCACACAGTGGAAAGTCTAGCTTTGCTAGATTTTTCTTTTTATGTTAAAATAATTATGAAAAATACATAAACCAAATGACATAATAGCTTATATAGATGTTTCTTAGAGACAGCATTACTGCACTGAAGATAGCAGAAGAGGAGCTAGTCTGTTTAAATTTTCTTAGGCAGGCTACAAACTTGCATATCCATGTGTGAGGAAGAATTTAAGTATTTTGAATTTTTAAATTAATGTTTTTATCTGAATTTAAGTCATACTTTTATGTAAAAATAAAACAATGCACATATACCAGTATAAGTGTACTTCAAAAATTATATTTTGACACACATTGGGTTATATTTTCTGACCCAAGGACAATTTCAAAGTAGTATCCTTTACTGTTACTGGCATGAACACTGGCAATAAAATATTTTTGGTACACTGAAAAAGAACGCATCCAATACAGTATTATTTGAATAAAAACATTTGATATTATTAAGCACTTAATAAACGATATTAACAGTAGATTGTACATACTTAATAATGACTGACATTCTGAGCCTGCTTTTTTAAAGAGAAAAGAAGGGTACAGCAATATTAAGGAAGAGATGGAAAGTGATGCCAAAATTATTATACCAAGTTACAGACACTAGAGGAACATTTTCAAGGATAATTACAGAGTACCAAAAGAAAGTTTATCGCAGAAATTTTTATTGTTCCCAGGACTTATAAAATAAAAGAATATCTAGAAATATTACATGGCAATTTTAAAGGCAGTTTAAAGTTGCAGATTTAATTCTATAAACAAGTAGTGATGATTACAAGTACAATCTAGGAATCAAGAATGTCAGCATTAGTAAAGGCATTAGGAAGGAAGAAAATCTTAAAGGAACACTCTATCTTAGAAGTAAAAAAATGTATTTCTTTACTCTGTTTTCTGAGCTATTTTGACACATCAAAATCTCTCTGACCACTTCATGTAGAATTTTAATGTTTTCTGCAAAATGGCTGCAGTTCAAGCATGACAAGTCAATATGATCTTGTTTTTCTTCAAGCCTTTCTCTTTCCCATAATCCATTTCAAGTCTGCTTTATATATGCTATGCTAGACATAAGGAAGTAGTGGTGTACTCCCATCCCACTGACATAAAATGGGATTAAGGTCAGTCACTGTTCTCGCATACCTTCTGTAACAGGACTGTTTTTTTTATTTCTTGAAAAGCCCTCACTTGAGTGTCTCAGGGCTTGTTTTACATATACAAAGGAGTTATACAGCTGCATATACAAAGGAGTTATACAGTACATTTGGGTTATCTGCTTGTAGTAGCCCCTCAGTCGGCCTGATTAACAAAGTCTTGGGTCCTGCATCGGTTGCTGTCCCTTCTTCCATGACATCAGGCCGTCAGGGGTATAACACATGCAGCCGACGCCATTACATCAGTCTTTCTTGCCGTGCGGTGCCAGAAGCAGTTCGCAAGTGCCGGTTGGCCGACTCCTGAAATTTTCATTTCTAGTTTCAGAACCAAAGTCTTCAACTAAAGCTAAGTACCCCGTTGGGGAAACCTTTTCTTGCTCTTTACCGATGTCAGTAAAAGTTAATAATTACATTACTTGTGGAAAGCAAATACCTCACAAAGATTTTCATTCGTACTGCATTCCTTGCCTAGGCCCTGACCACGACGTACACTGCTGTCAGTTTTGTGCTTTATTTAATCAGCGCATTATCCATCGTCGGTATATTTTCACCTCTAAATATTTTGGTTCTCGGTTTAATTATCCAGAAATATTGTCGGTTAGCCATCCGACTACCGGGATTCCGAAAAAATGCAAAGATAAAGACAGAGACAGGCCGACCAGGTCCAAAGCTGCCGACGACGCTTCTCCTAAGCCAGTCACCAGTTCGTTGGTACTCAGTGAGGGGCTTTCGCAGCCCCCGATATCCACTACTGCTGACTCGCAGGCCTCTACTGAGACCCATTCGGAGTCCAGTATACAGCGAGATGCTTCAACTGTGGAACCCGCAGATGTCTCTACCTTGGATGGGTCCAGAGCCGCTGTGCAGGCACTAGCTTCTGAGGGTGCATTCAGACCTACGGACTTGCATATTAAACCGACGCCTCATTCTTCATTTAGGCCAAATTCTCGAACCATGCCTAAGAAACTGACGCCCAGGCCGCATGCTCAGGCCTCTATGCCTAAAAACAAATGATAAAAATGGCTGAAGATCTTAGAACTCTAATCAGGGGAAGCCAACCTCTCCCTTCTAAGAGACCTAGGACTGAAGTTTTTTATGAATCTTCTGACCAGGATTCTGATTTTTCTGATTCTTCTGATGATCTGGGTTTGCCCTTATCTACTTATGAGGATTCTGATGCAGAGGACTCTATTCCTTTTGCTTCCCCTCCAGAGGATTTTTCTTTTGGTGAGACCTTACATACCTCTAAGGGAGCATTTCCACTGGGAAAGCCAGGATTTTTCTGATTCAAAAAAGAGGCATAGGGATTTCTTACTCCTGCCTCAGCATAGGCCTTTAGCTATACCTCCTGTACTAGACATTGTTGATGATGCCTTTTCAGAATCTAGTTTGGCCTCTGATTCTTTGCCTCATGCTCCCAGAAAACCTGACAGATATTACAGGGTTCCTGATTCACACAAGTTCCTTTTTAAAAATCCTACTGCAGATCAAGAGATTATTTCACAGGGACCCAAGGGCATTAAGGCTTCTACTACTAAAAATCCTACCCCTTCTGATAGAGACTCCAGGGTGCTGGATAGAAGGGTTAAGAAGGTTTACACTTCTGCAACCTTGGCCATTAGGGCTGTAAACTGCCAGTTTCATATGTTAAAGTATCAACAACATGTTATTGGATTGCTTAAACAGAAAATGATGTTGATTCCTGACTGTGCTGAAAATAAAGAATTACACGATTTAATGAATTCTGCTGAACAGAATGGAAAACATACTTTGCAAATTGGATTTGATTCATTAGAGGCCTCTTGCAGGGCTGCTGTTACTGTGCCTGTGCTCAGAAGGCATGCTTGGCTTAAGGAGCAATCTTTGCCCGATCATGTTAAAGCTAAATTGTTGGATGCTCCCTTAAATCAGGACTGCCTGTTTGGCAACAAGGCTGAGAAAGTTCTTAAAAAAGATGGAAGATAAAGCTAAATCTATGCAAACTGTTAAAGATTTCTTACAAGTTCAGCCTCCTAGATTTAGTAGGCACTGGCCCTCTAAAAATTGGTCCTTTCCAGACCCTTCCAGGTCTTCTCAAGCCAAACCCAGACACAGCAGAAACCCCAGGTTTCAGTCCCAAGGGACACACAAGACTAAGTAATGGGGGGTTTCCGCACCAAAACCTTGGAGTAGTAAGACTCCCCCCTATGGAAAACTGTCTCAATGACTTGCTTTTAAAACTTCCAGGCACTTCCCAACTGAATGCTCCTTTAGGTGGAAAGATTGGTCTGCAGGCCAAAAACTGTGAACTCATTACCCAGGACAAATGGGTTTTAAATAGTGTCCCAAAGATACAGATTTCACTTCCACACGTTACCAACACCAAGCGGGTGGCCAGATCTAACCCCAAATCAGTGGGCAGAGGCCCAAAATCAAGTACTCTCTCTCAAACATGGGGGCTATTCAGTTGGTACCAGAAGAGGAAAAGGGACAAGGTTTCTATTCAAGACTTTTCCTGGTACCCAGAAAAGGCAATACATGGCATCCTATCCTGGATCTTTCTACACTAAACACCTTTCTGGTGATTCCAAAATTCAAAATGCTGACTCTTCACCAGTTGCTTCCTATGCTAGGCAAAAATGCATGGCTGGCAACACTAGACTTAAAAGAAGCATACCTGCACATCCCTATCAGGGAGTCTTGCAGAAGATACCTACGCTTCAAAGCAGGCTACATGCACTATCAAGTTCTCTGCACTGCACTTTGGCTTATCTACTGCACCCAGGGTATTCACAAAGTGCCTAGCTCCAGTCATTGCATTTTGCAGGCAAAGAAATATTCAAATATACCCATACCTGGACAATTGTCTAATTCAGGCAGAAAGCCAGGACATACTTTTGAATCATCTGGCCTTTGTGCAAAGGGTACTGACTTGTCTGGGGTACACCATAAACGAAAAGAAATCACACTTGGTACCCTGTCAACAAATTATATTCCAGGGAGCAAGCTTGAATACAACTTCCCAGATGGCTTTCCTCATGCCAGAGAAACGGATTCATTTGACAACCTACTTCAAACAAGTGGCCAGAAAAACCCAGCTATCTGCAAGGCAAATACTGCAAGCTATGGGGTTCATGGCCGCCTGCATTCTTCTAATTCCATATGCAAGGCTGCATATTTGGAAACTACAATGGCATCTCAAAAGCCTATGGTGTCAACATTCACAGGACCTAGAAGCAAGGATTCTTATCATACCTTGCCTACGCCTACAGTTCCTTTGGTGGGCAGAGGACTGCCACCAAAACAGGAGACTACCATTCACATTACCCCCTGCCACCCAAATCTTAAGAACAGATGCATCAGGCTATGCATGGGGGGCTCATCTGGCAGGGAAGTGCATTCAGGGCAAATGGAACCCAAGTCAAATGCACCTGCACATAAATCAAAAGGAAATGTTAGCTGTACAGAATGCTCTGACATCCTTCAAGGACCACATTCGTCCAGAACAACTAATGGCAAAGATGGACAACGCCACTGTCATGTGGTACATACACAAGCAGGGGGGTACACATTCCTATCCCCTCTGCAGACTAGCCACGGCATTGTGGGACACAGACTTGAGCTACCAAGTGAATCTACAAGCTCAATTCCTGCCAGGGAAACTAAACACACTGGCAGATGGACTAAGCAAAAACCTCATGGACTCACATGAGTGGAAACTGGAACAAGGATTTTCAACGTGTTGACAAGCAAATGGTGGAGCCAAGATATAGATCTGTTTGCTTCCCCTCAGAACCATCAACTGGACAAATTTTGCACAAGGATTCTCCACAAGCTAGCTTGGAAAGTGGATGCTCTATCCTTCAGCTGGAAAAACCTATCAGTTTATGCCTTTCCTCCTCTGCTCTCCAAGGTATTACTAAAGATCAAACAGGACAAGCCAAGGACGATTTTAATTGCACCAGACTGGCCTCGCCAAAACTGGTATCCACTCTTGCGCAGTGTGTCATGCTTGGCTCCATGGCACCTGCCTCAGACACCTTCCCTGTTGTCTCAGCAGGAGAACCAGATTCTGCACACTCAGCTGCAAACCCTGAACCTAGCAGCCTGGCTAATTACCTAATCTCTCCTTTACCATCCCTCAGTAAATCAGTGATGGATATCATTTTAGAGGTAAGGAAGCCTAGTACTAGAAAATCTTATGCTGCAAAATGGAAAAAAATTTTGTGCCTGGAACCAGTCTCAAGGAATGAATGCAGCAGTGCCCAATTTACCTAAGATTCTACAATACTTAACCGAGATGCTTCATAAGGGCTTGTCCTTTTCCTCCATCAAAATTCATGCCTCAGCTATTTCAGCTCATTATAGCACAGAGCCTCCTCTCTTCTCTCACCCACTGCTCAATTATTTCCTCAGAGGCCACCCAGGAGAGCTGCAACTCCAGCCTGGGATCTTAACTTTGTCTTGGAGAAACTCTCTCTTCCTCCTTTCGAGCCAGCTGCTACTGCATATTTAAACTTTCTTTCCTGGAAAACAGCTTTCCTTTTAGCAATCACTTCTGCAAGAAGGGTATCTGAATTACAGGCCATTATGGCAGTGGAACCTTTCATCATCTTTCATGCAGACAGGGTGTCCCTAAGAACCAATCCCTCCTTCATGCCCAAGGTGGTATCCAGTGTGTCTCAATCAGTCCATTAATTTGCCTACCTACTTTCCTAACCCACAAAACAAAGGGGAACGGATACTGCACTCTTTAGATGTGCACACACAGCTTAGATTCTGCTTGGACAGGACTAAACCTCAAAGGAAATCTGAACTGCTGCTGGTGGCATTTGCTGCAGGGACAGAGGGGAACACTATTTCAAAACAAACCATTTCAAAATGGATAGGCCACTGTATTCATTTCTGCTATAAGCACCATGGAAAACCTATCCCACAGGGCATCAGACCCCATTCAACCAGGGCTGCATCAACCTCTATAGCCTTTCTCAGGGGCGTCCCTACTAGGGTCATCCTAGAAACTGCTACCTGGAGTTCTGTACATACTTTCACCAAGCATTATCATTTGCCAATTTTCTCTAAATCCAGAGCTGGTTTTGACACTGCAGTCTTGCAGGGCCTTATAGCTGGTCCTAATTCTATTTAAATTCCTCCTCCCAACCTTAGCTTTGGGAATCTACCCAAATGTAATGACTGCAACAGTGAACCACGAAGAATATAGTACAGTTCTGTACACTTACCATAAATGTAGATGTTAGCGTGTAATTCACTGTTGCAGTCCTGGTTACCCTTCCCCCTCCAGCCCCCTTTCTTCTTTTGGCTATACCTCTACTCTCTCTTACTATGCTCAAAAAGCTTTTTGGTGTATTTGCTTTTTTGTTGGAGGTATTTCCATGTATTTACAGATTTAGCTTCTTCCCATTAGGGGGACACCTAACATCTGGGGCAAGAAAAACTGAGGTAATGGCGTCGGCTGCATGTTTTATACCCCTGACGACCTGAAGTCATGGAAGAAGGGACAGCAACCGACGCAGTACCCAAGACCTTGTTAATCAGGCCGACTGAGGGCTACTGCAAACAGATAACCCAAATGTAATGACTGCAACAGTGAATACACTCAAACATCTACATTTATGGTAAGTGTACACAACTGTACTGACTTGTTCAAAGTATCTTTTTGTAATCCAAGATGAAAGGACAGTCCCCCCCCTCCCGCACTTCACTCTCAGGTGTCAAAACTGTCATTGCTCTGTGAGATCCCTGCAGTTTCAAGTATAAGTGACAGCTGCTACTGATAAGGAAAGGATTTGTAAGTAATTATGTTCCTCAGTGCCAGTAGCAGAAAGATATTTACTTTCAGTCATTCATTTATTTATAATAGATACCTAAAGTACTTCAAATTTCCCTTCCCTAATGTTTTAATGAAAGGGCACATAGCACATGTAAGTTAAAGGACCACTACAGGTAAATGATTAAAAACATAATTTTTTTTATCTTGCCATGAATTACTGCACCTCCCAAAGCTGCCTGCAGCAAAATAAGTACTCGTGCCTAATTTTTTTTTTATCCTTCTCTGCCCTCATGGGGGCAAACATCCTGATTCCTTTGGAAAGCTAAATCTGTCCCATAATGCCTGAAGAAGCACAGACTCTGAGAACAATTAGCCCTAGTATTTACTTGTCAGACTATACCTCCATTCGCTTAGAATGGAACACCTGAAAAAAAATGCCAAGTTTCAGAGTCTGTGGATCATGTGTCATTGATTGCTTTGCACTGAGTTTTACAAATGTTCCTGATGATGACCCCATTCTCTGAAAGAAGCTTGCGCAAGTGTCAACAAACTACAGCCATAAAGAAGACTTTTTTTTTGCAAGTTTCATTTCCTGGCCAAGTTATTCCTCCCAGCGTCGCCACCTATCCATTTTTTTCCAAAGTATCTGGAAATCAAAGTGATTGTCCGGTAGTCTGGAAAACACTGTACAAAAAAGATTCCATTTAAAAAAAAAAAAGAAACTACTGGAGTTTGTTAAATCAGCAGATTTACTATGCTTTTATATATATATATATATATATATATATATATATATATATATATATATATATATATATATATATATATATATATATATATATATATATATATACATACAAAAGTATAGTAAATCTACAAGAAGAGGTATAACCATCAGAAAAAGAGGGCATTCCCCCTCATGTGATAATGACATCTAGGAATGGGTGGAAAGTGGGCGGAGAATGGTGGAGTTATGGGAGATGCGAGGGGTCTAAGTCCAGTTTTAGTCACAATGTAAAGTGGCAACTCCAACTCCTCCCAAAGCCTCTCTTTCAATGAGCTGTAGTCTCACATTTCCAGCTGGACTAGATTCAACTAATAAATCAACTTTGTATGACAACAAACAGCAAGCAAATCACAGCCTGGTGTGCATTAAAACCGTTCCCTCATATGTCTCTTCACTTCTGAACAGCATAGGGTTGCCACCTTTCGCTGCTGCTAAAACTGGACCAAGGACACATCCCTTGCAGATCCCATGGCCATTTCCTCCCCTCTCCCACCCACTTTTCACCCATTTTGTGATGTCACCACCATCATCAGCTGAGGAGAAACGCCCTCTTTTTGTATTCTGTTGTCTTCATTCTGCCAATTTACTATGTTTTTGTTTTTTTACAGAAAAAGCATAGTGAATCCACCGATTTAACAAACTCTGATAGTATGTTTCTTGCTTGAAACAGAATACCGGAGATTGCACAGTGTTTTCCGGACTACCAGACCACTGGTTTGACTTCCGGATAGTTCAAAAAAAATTATATCATTTCCCAGGAATTATTTCTAAACAAAAAAACCCCCCAAACATCAATCCAGAGTTTAAGCCAGTCTATTCTTTTTTTTCTTAAAATACGCATAGTAAAATATTCTATTGGAATTGCATTCTGGCTGCTCATGTGGTTATCTTTGCATAGTTACACTGTTACAGCACAACCTGAACTACTGTACTTAATACCAAGCTTTACATAACAAAGAAACAGTTCTCAGTTTCCTCTTAACAATGATCTTCCAAGCATCTGATGTGACCCAGTACTTTCTTTTACTACTACTTTATGTAGTTTGTCTTAGTTGTATACTTGTAGCATTACCTCTCATACTCTCAGCAACAGACTCCTGGACTAGGTTGCCACCACTCCATTCTTTTTCTGGACTATCCGGAAATCATACTGATTCTCCGGTAGTCTGGAAAGCACTGTACAAACTCCCGTATTCAGTTTCAAAAAGGAAACAGATTATCCGAGTTTGAAAATCGGTTGATTTACTATGCTTTGCCTTTTTTTTTTTTTTTTTTTTTTTTAACAGAAAAGCATAGTAAATCAACTGAAAGCAAGCAGCAGGAATGGAAAAAGAGGGCATTCCTCGCCAAGTGATGTCATCGTGACATCACAAAATGGGCAGAATGTGGGCGGGGAAGGGTGGGGTTACTGATGACACAAGGGGTGTGGCTTTACTCCGGTTTTAGCCGCAATGAAAGGTGGCAACCCCACTCATGGAGAAAGCTTCCAAATCAGATATTTTTGAAAATAGCAATACTACTGAATTAAGTAAGCTCACAAAATGAAGACTACATGAATTAGCATTCATTTCCTGAAAAAAAAGTAATCAACTACAATAAATGTCATTATTTGTTCACGAGAATCCAACACCTTTTCAAAACTATTTATAGACTGTAGTATGTCAGACCAAAAGTACAAGTCAAAATTACGCACACTTGTGGGGTATGCTGATAAGAGATCTGTAGAATGTGTATGTGTGTTGCACCTTTAAGAAGTATTTCCAAGGACAGCACATGCATATAAATAGCAAGCACATGCTAGCTTCAGTGCCATTTTGAGAGTGCAGCCTGAGTGTGAGCATGCATGAGAGAGTCAGTTTGTTTATAAGTTTATGTAAGTTAAAGTTACTAAGCTTCAATCCTGATGTGTTTGTACATAATAAATCTGCTTGAACAGAACCCACAAATGTTTGTCTGTTTTATCCTGACCAGATGAGTGATATGGTGTCAGAACTGGGATTCCAGAGACTGCCTTTCAGAGCTATGAGATGAAAAGCTAACAGTGAAGGTAAATTAAGAGAAGAGAGAGCAAAAAAAGGGCCAGAAATGAACCAATGGTAATGAAAACTTGCACAAACAATTTATTTTATTAAAAAAATAAAACAGAGCATTACCACGGCACAGAATGCATTATTAAGAAATGAACAGCACGGAAATGCACAAAACAGTTATTAGTTAAACAAAATGTTCAAAATTGATATATTTGATAAAATGATCAGAAAAGAAAAATAAGGGTAGAGAGTTAACATGGAATTGGAAAACGAGCATGTTTAGAGTAAAACGAGCACAAGAAAAGTATAATGCACAAGAAAAGAGATTAAATGGGCAAAACAAATGTAATAAAGTGCAAAAGGGCATATTTTTGCATGTTTTTTGGCAAATGACTGTGTTTTGGCATAAACTATTTCTCAGTGAACAAAGCTATTCAGAGCATAACTGAAGTTATTCAAAGTATCTCAGAGTGCATAAAACTGCTTATAGTGTCTGTTTATTACTGTGCATTTATTCAAAAGAGTTTATTGTGCGCAAACTGCAACTATTTTGCGAAGTGCAGTCAAAATATAGCCATTTTGAAAAGTTTCTTGTGCTGGGTGTGTCTATTCACAAAGGGCCACCATTACAGACTTCCTTGCACTGTAAACAGTTATTTAGCAACGTACAGCCATTTTGGAAGTGTTTCAGTTTCCTCTGTACTGTTTATTTGCAAAGTGCAGTTACTTTGAAATGTTTCTTACGCTGAGCTTCTTCTGCCCAGCTTATTCAAACAGTGCAGTTATTTTGAAATGTTTCTTACCCTGATAAGAGGTGGTTTCTCAAAGTACAGTGATTTCAAGGGTGTTCTTGTGCAACCGGGACTTATTTTGCAGAGTTCAGTTATTCAGAGGCTTGTGCTATTGGGCATAGTTACACAAGTACTGACATAAATGTCTGGCATATGTGTGGTGTGTTCATGCATACTTGCAAGAAGTCTTCACTGATTATGTGTTAATATGGCCGAGGTATTTCGCAGACCAAGTCCATTTGTATTTGATCAGAATACTGCAGAGAACTGGAGAATATATGAGCAAGAGTACAATGTTTTCAGATAAGCAGCTTATTCTGACAAAGATGCATGTACCAGGGCATTCATTTTGCTAAGCCTAGCTGGGTCAGAGGGCATTGAAAGACAGCGTTCATTTGTGTACGCACTAGCAGTGTATGAAGGAGAGGGGGAAAACAGCCATATTGTTGCACAGGCTGAATCAAGGGAAGACCCAGCGTGTTTGAAACACAAATTCAAAGAAATGTGCAATCCCCATTTGTTTTACACAACAGATTAAAAGCCAGGAAAAATGTTTGCAGCTTATATTACTGATCTGAGAAACAAAGCTAAAACATGAAGGTTTGGTGATTTAAAAGATGAGTTAATAAAGGACAGGTTTGTGTGTGGTATTAATAGTGCTGCTGTGAGAAAGATTTTGCTTTGTGACAGTGATTTAATGCTGAGTAAAGCTACTGAGATTTGTCAAATCGATGAAGTTACAGAAAGGCTCACAAGTATGCTTGCAAGTGATATGAGCATGGTTTCAGCAGGCTCCAGAGCAAATGCAGACAGCACGCAGCATGTGGCAAGCAGAAACAGGCCTAAGCACATGGCAGCTGCAGCCCCTACGGGCTTGGCAAGGAAAACCCGTAGTCTTCCAGTAAGTTCTAAAACTAATTCAGTTAAAGGGGCATGCTCAGTGCAGTACAAGGGTGAGTCAGCAAAACCCAAGTCAAGCTTTATTGTTAACTGTCACAGTTCTGGTGCCAAACATGAGTCTAAAAGAGAAAAGTGCTTAGCATTTGGTCAACAAAGCCATAGGTGTAAAAAATGGAATCATTTTCAAAAGTTTTGAAAATCAAGTAAACCTCACTCAGATATAAAGAAAGGTCACTTAAAAAGCAAGTTGATCATATAGAAAGCTGCAGCCCTACTTTCTATATAGATGGTGTATCAGTAGCTGGTGAAATGATTAATGCAGTAGATTTACTGGCAAGAGTGAAGTGTTTTGTACTGTCCTGACACATGGTAAACCCACCGAGCTCAAAGAAGACACTGGTTCAAAGTGTAATGTTGTGTCAGTAGAAGCATTTGATAAGGTGAGAGATGGTGAACAACTTGGTGAGTTTATTTTATTTTTATTTATTTTACATTTGTTTACCAGGAAAGTCCGACCGGAACAAGGTCCATTTAGCGGAGGCCTGGGGAGAAAAACTCCATATCATAACAGTACAAATACAACAAATGAATAAATTTCTGTACAGTGGCATATATACAATCAGAGCTCCATGTCTTTATATGACAACACATAATCCACGAATGACAGAAAATTTCTATACAGTGGCACAGTAGTTGTATGAAACTTGTTGCTTATGGCGGTGAAGAAATTCAAACCGAAGGCCTGGTCAATAGTGCTTTTCATGTTATTTGGCTGGGAACAGTTATAGCTTACTATTTTATGTAGTTCGAAGACCTGTCCAGTCATTATTAGGTCTCAGAGACAGTATGAGAATGAATCTGCATTCCTTTACCAAAGAAGTTCATCTTATAAGCACATGTCTCAGTTCCAGTTTTAGTGAAGCTATTTTCTCAGACTATGCTGATGTTTTCGGTGACAAGCTAGGAAGCTTCCAGTTGTGTATTCTATGAAGTTAGACCCTCAGTCTAGTAGTCAGACCAGAAAGAAGAGTTTCAATAGCTATGCAGAACAAAGTCAAAGCTCAATTAGATAAGATGGTGCAGCAAGGTGCAATTTGTCCAGTTAGCAAATCAACTGAATGGGTGCCGTCCATGGTAGCAGCTCGCAAAAAAAGGCTCAGACAAAATCCGAATATGCACTGCCCAAAGAGATTTGAACAAAGCATTAAAGTACCTCATCATTCTATGCGTGCAGTTGAGGAAGTTACAGCCCTAATACCGAATGCCACTGCTTTTTCTGTCTTGGATGCATTTTGGCAAGTGATGCTTGATCGCAAATCTTCACTACTGACTACATTCAGTACCCCATTTGGAAGACATAGATTCCTCAAGATGCCATTTGGAATAAATTCTGCAAGTGAAGTCTTTCAGCGTGTAATGGAGCAAATTTTTTCAGATTATCCATGTGCCATAACAGAAGACGATTTATTGCTCGGAGGCAATGGTGAAGCAGAGCATGACAGAAAGTTCTAGACAGAGCACGGGAAATGAACGAAGCTCAATCCTCAAAAGTGCAAATTCAGACTACCAGACGTTCATTTACCTACTAGCACTGGCTTACATCCAGACCTGTCAAAGCAAGCAGCCATTCTTGAGATGCCAGCACCAGATAATGTTCATGCTCTACAACATCTTCTTGGTATGGTCGACTATTTGGGCAAGTCTATACCAGACTTCACTGAACTGACATTGCCTTGATAGAGCAGACATGCAAAACTGTTGCATGGTCTTGGTTAGAACAGCACCAGACAACATTTGAGGACCTCAAGCAGAAAATTGCCACCCACCTACATTAAGATGCTATGATGTCAATAAACCAGTGACCCTTTCCTGTGATGCTTCAAAAATTGGTCTTAGCGCAGTTATTCTTCAAGAGGGTAGAACAGTAGCCTGTGTATATAACAGAACATTTACCAAAACTGAAGTACAATATGCTCAAAGTTAGAAAGAACTTTTGATGATTGTGTTCGCATTTTCGAAGATTCATGATTATACTCATGGTCGAGCTATACAAATTGAAACTGATCATCAATCTCTAGTCACTATTTTAAAGAAGCCTATGCATTCCGATCCAGCAAGACTACAAAGAATGATGCTCAAATTGCATAAGTACAACTTCAAAATGGTCTATATAAAAGGCAAACTTCTTTATCTCGGTGATACCTTATCCAGATCTCCCAGAAATACAATAGAAGAGCTTGACACAGAGACTTTTGACTTTGATGTCATGGAAGTGCGTAATTTTTCTTCTACGAGTCTTTGAGCTGAGAGATCATATGAAGACTTGATTCTATTTTGCAGAAGCTCAACCACTACATCCATGTTGGATGGCCGTCAAAGCAAACTAGAAGTGTACCACCTGAAGTGCAAGCTTATTTTCCTTATATTGATGAGATGTTGATGGAAGATGACATTTGCAAAGATCCTAAAATTGTTGTTCCTTACGTGACTATATCCAGCTTTTGCATCGTGGTCACCCAGGTTCTGAATCTACCAAAAAAAGGGCAAGAGGAAGTACAGTCATGTACACTTAACATAAATGTAGATGTTCAAATGTATTCACTGTTGCGGTCATTACATTTGGGTAATCTGCTGGCAGGTTGCCCTCAGTCAGCCTGATTAACAAAGTCTTGGGTCCTGCGTCGGTTGCTCTCCCTTCTTTCATGACATCAGGTCGTCAGGGGTATAAAACATACAGCCGACGTCATTATCTCAGTTTTTCTTGCTCCAGATGTCAGGTGCCCCCCGAATGGGGAGCAAAATATAATCCTAAATTACAGCAATATACCTCCAATCAAAAGCAAATACACCAAAAAGGCTTTTAAGCATAGGGACAGAAAGTAGAAGTATAGTCAGAGAAAACACAGGGGCTGGAGAGAGGGTAACCAGGACTGTAACAGTGAATACACTCTAAGATCTACATTTATGGTAAGTGTACACAACTGTACTATGTTCTTCGTGTTTCACTGTTGCATTCATTACATTTGGGTAGATTCCCAAAGCCATGGTTGGGAGGGTGGATTTATACAGCATTAGGACCAGCTATAAGGCCCTGCAACACAGCAGTGGCAAACCCAGCTCTGGACTTAGAGAAAATTGGTAAATGATGATGCTTGGTGAAAGTATGAACTGAACTCCAGGTAGCAGCTTCTAGAATATCCCTGGTAGGAACACCTCTGAGAAAGGCTGTAGAAGTAGATGCAGCCCTGGTGGAATGAGATCTGATCCCCTGGGGGATAGGCTTTCCATGATGCTTGTAGCAGAAATGAATGCAAGGACTTATCCATTTAGAAATGGTTTGTTTTGAAATAGCCTTTCCTTCTGCCCCTGCAGCAAATGCTACCAGCAGTTGTTCAGATTTTCTTCGAGTTTTATTTCTGTTCAAGTAAAATCTCAGTTGTCTGTGCACATCCAATGAATGCAGAATCCATTCCCTTTTGTTCTGTGGATTGGGAAAGAAAGTTGGCAAATGAATGGACTTGATTAAGAGCCACACTGGACACCATCTTGGGCATGAAGGATGGATTGGTCCTGAGTGACACCCTGTCCGCATGAAAAATGATGAAAGGCTCCACTGTCATAAGGGCCTGTAACTCAGATATCCTTCTAGCTGAAGTAATTGCCAGAAGGAAGGCTGTTTTCCAAGAAAGAAATTTTAAGTCTGCAGTAGCAGCTGGCTCGAAAGGAGGCAGAGTGAGTTTCTCCAATACAAAGTTAAGGTTCCAGGCAGGGGTTGGAGCTCTACTGGGTGGTCTCAAGTTCCTGGCCCCTCTGAGGTACTGCTTGAGCAGAGGATGAGAGAAGAGGGGAGGTTCTGTGCTATAATGAGCTGAAATGGCTGAGGCATGGATTTTAATGGAGGAAAAAGACAGGCCCTTGTGAAGCATCTTATTCAAAGGTTGGTACTAGGCTATCAGCCCTAGGGCCTATAAAAGCCTAGCCATAATTCCCTGGCTATTTCTTCCCACACTATTTACTTCCCTGGACCCCTGTCTAGCAGGGCAACTGACGTGATCCCCGGGGTGACTTTCCTTTCTCCCATCCAATCGTCAAGGTTCCCTTTGAAGAGGGCCAAAGAGGCACTCTGCTTGACATGTATGGGCAATCTATTCCAGAGTCTGGGGAGTCTCTGTGTCAGGAACCTATCCCTCCAGCATGTTTTGTTTATTGTGATGACAAGGTTTAGATCCCTGGAGCATGTGGCTCTGAGGGATTGGGATTTCTTTAAGTGTAGCATGTCCAACAGCTCTGGGTTTGATATGGCCTTGTATGTTAAGCAGAGATCACCTCTGAGTAGACTACATGCGACAGAGTATAGCTGGAGTTTTTTTAAGACAGTCAGCATAGGGCATCTGCTTTAGGCCTGCGATTCTTTTAGTGAGGTATTTCTGCGGCCTCTCCAGTTGTTGCAGATGTCTTGAGAGGTACATACCAAACGGGGCATTGTATTCTATAATGGGTCTAATGAGGGATGAGTACAGTGGGACAATGACCTCCTTTTTCTGGATGAAAAGCCCTTAGTGATGACGTATGCCACATAGAAGGATTTCCTGACACTTGTGGCGATGTGGTTATCGAAGGTGAGACCACTGTCCACTTGTGTCCCTAAGTCTCTTATCACACTTTCGGTGTTTAGTGTACTGCCACCTATATGGTAATTCGCGGGTACATGTTTTTTCCCAAAGGGGATAACTATACATTTCTTGGCATTGAGCTTGAGCCCATGGCTCTGGCACCAAGCACACAGTTAAATATTGTAAAATCTGAGTTAAATTGGGCGCTGCTGTGCTCATTCCTTGAGACTGATTCCAAGCACAGAATCTTTTGCATTTGTCAGCATAAGATTTTCTAGTACTAGGTCTTCTCGCCTCCAAGATGACATCCATCACAGGTTTGCTGAGAGATGTTAAGGGTGAATTTAAGTGATTAGCCAAGCTGCAAGGTTCAATGTAGGGAGATGAGGGTGCAGAATTTGGTTCTCCTGTTGAGACAGTAAGGAAGGTGTCTGAGGCAGGTGCCATGGGGATATTAGAGAGACACTGCCCAGGAGCGGGTATCAGTGGTGCCGTGGCCAGTCTGGAGCAATCAAAATCATTTAGCAGAACTTTGGAGGGTAGAGGCAGAAGGGGAAAGGCGTAGACAGCTCAAGGACAGAGCATCCACATTGCAGGCTTTTTTGTGAGGAGTTCTTGTGCAAAACTTGTCCAACTGGTAGTTCTGGGGGGAGGCAAATAGATCTACGTCTGGGCTCCATCATTTGCTTGTCAACATGTTGAAAATCTGTGGTTCCAGTTTCCCATTTCTGTGGGTCCATAAGATTTCTGCTTAGTTCGTCTGCCAGAATCTTCAGATTTCCTGGCAGGAACTGAGCTTGTAGTTGTACTTGGTAGCTCAAGGCCGTGTTCCACAATGCCATGGCTAGCCTGCAGAGGGGGTAGGAATGTGTACCCCCCTGCTTATGTACCACATAACCGTGGTGTTGTCCATCTTTACCACTAGCTGTCCTGGAAGAAGGTAGTCCTGGAAGGCTGTCAGAGCATTCTGTACAGCTAGCATTTTTTTTTTGATTGATATGTAGGTGCATTTGATTTGGACTCCATTTGCCCTGAAAGCACTTCCCTGCCGGATGAGACCCCCATGCATAGTCTGATGCGTCTATAGTTAGGGTTTGGGCAGCAGGGGGTGATGTGAATGGCAGTCCCTTGTTTTGGTGGCAAGCCTCTGCCCACCAGAAGAACTCTAGGCATAGGCAATGTATGATAGGAATCATTGTTTCAAGGGTGTGACAATGTTGACTCCATAAATTTTTTAAAGTACTACTGAAGTTTCCTCATATGAAGTCTTGCATATGGAATTAGAAGAATGCAGGAGGCCATGAACCCCAAGTCTTGCAGTATTTGTCTTGCAGATAGCAGGGTTTTTGTGGCCACCTGTTTGAAGTAAGTCACCAAATGAATTTGCTTTTCTGGCGTGAGGAAAGCCAACTGGGCAGTTGTATTCAAGCTTGCACCCAGGAATGTATTTTTTTGAGGGGGTACCAGTTGTGATTTCTTTTCGTTTATGGTGCACCCTAGACAAGTTAGAACCCTTTTTACAAACGCCAGATGTTTTTATAAGTATGGCCTGGTTTTCTTCCTGAATTACACAATCATCCAGGTATGGATATATTTGAATATTTCTTTGCCTGCAAAATGCAATTACTGGAGCCAGGCACTTTGTGAATACCCTGAGTGCAGTAGACAAGCCAAAGGGCAGTGCAGAGAACTGATAATGTAAGTAGCCTGCTTTGAAGTATAGGAATCTTCTCCAAGATTCCCTGATTGGGATATGCAGGTACGCTTCTTTTAAATCTAGAGTTGCCAACCAGGCATCCTTGCCTAGCATAGGAAGCAACTGGGGAAGAGTCAATATCTTGAATTTTGGAATGTCCTGAAAGGTGTTTAGAGCAGACAGGTCCAGAATTGGATGTCATGATTTGTCTTTTCTGGGTACCAGGAAAAGTCTGGAATAGAAACCTTGTCCCTTTTCCTCTACTGGTACTGGTTGAATAGCCCCCATGTTTAAGAGGGAAGTACTTGTTTTTCAGCCTCTGCCCACTGATTTGCGGGCAGGTCTGGCCACCCGTTTGGAGTTGGCAACGTGGTAAATGACATCTGTATCCCTGGGACGCTAGATGTAAAACCCATTTGTCCTGGGTTATGAGTTGCCAGTTTTTTGCATGAAGAGCAATTTTTCCCCCCAAAGGGGCGGCTGAGAGGTAAGTGCTTGGTAATTTTAAAGGAAAGTCATTGAGACTGTTTACCATGGGATGGTGTCTTGTTATTTCCAGATTTGGAAGTGGAAGCACCCCATTGCTTAGTTCTGAGAGTCCCTTGGGACTGAAACCTGGTGCTTTTGGTGTGTCTGGGTTTGGCTTGAGTGGATCTGGAAGAAGCTGGAAAGGACCAGTTCATAGTAGGCCAGTGCCTACTGAATCTTGGAGGTTGCACTTGTAAGAAATCTTTCACAGTTTGCATACATTTAGCTTTATCTTCCATCTTTTTCAGAACTTCTTCAGCCTTATTGCCAAACAGACGGTCCTGATGCAAAGGAGCATCCAACAATTTTGCTTTAACATGATCAGACAGATATTGCTCCTGAAGCCAAGCATGCCTTCTAAGCACAGACCCAGTAACAGCAGCCCTGCAAGAGGCCTCTAAAGAATCAGAACCACACTGCAAAGTATGTTTTCCAACTTGTTCAGCTGAATGCAATAAATCCTGTAAATCTTTATTTTCCACACAGTCAGAAATCAACATCATTTTCTGTTTAAGCAGTCCCATGATATGCTGTTGATATTTTAGCATATGAAATTGACAGTTTAAAGCCCTGATTGCCAAGGTTGCATTAGTATAAACCTTTTTATCCCATCTATCCAGCGCCCTGGAGTCTCTATCAAAAGGGGTAGGATTTTTAGCAGTAGAAGCCTTAATGCCCTTGGACCCCTAAGAAATTGTTTCTGGGTCCGCAACAGGATTTTTGAAAAGGAACTTGTGGGACTCAGGAACCCTGTAGTATCTGTCTGGTTTACTAGGAGCCAGAGGCAGGGAATCAGGGGCCATACTGGATTCTGAAAACACACCATCAATACTGACTAGTACAGGAGGTATAGCCAAAGGCCTATGCTGAGGAAGAAGAGAGAATTCCCTAAGCCTCTTTTTGGATTCAGAAAATTCCTGACTTTCCCAGTGGAAATGCTCCTTTAAGGTATGTAAAGTTATCCCAAAAGAAAAGTCCTCAGGGGGGGAAGCAGAGGGAATGGAATACTCTGCATCAGAATCCTCATAAGTAGGTATGGATAAATCCAGGTCATTAGAAGAGTCAGAAGAAACAGAGTCCTGTTCAGAAGATTCATAATCAAGCTCAGCCCTAGGCCTCTTAAGAAGGGGGGGGGGTTGACTACCCCTGATTAATTAAATCTTCAGCCATTTTGATCATTTGCTTTTTAGGCATAGGGGCCTGAACATGTGGCCTGGGTGTCTGTTTTTTAGACATAGATCGAGATTTAGGCCTTAGTATTGAAGGTGGAGTCGGTTTAATATGCAAGTCTGAAGGCTTGAATACACCCTCAGAAGCCGGTGCCTGCACAGCGGCTCAGGATCAATCCAAGGTACAGACAACCACGGGTTCCATAGGTGAAGCATCTTGCGGCATTCCGGACTCCGAATGGGTCTCAGTACAGGCCTGCGAATCAGAATTAGCAGGTATCAGGGGCTGCGAAAGCGCCTCACTGAGTACCGGCAAACTGGCGACTGGCTTAGGAGAAGCGTCGTCGGCAGTTTTGGACCTCAACGGCCTGTCCCCTGTCTTTTTCTTTGCATTTTTTCGGTATTCCTGTAGTCGGATGGCTAACTGACGTAATTTCTGGATAATTAAACCACAAACCGAAATATTTAGAGGCAAAAAAGTACTGACGACGGATTAAATAAATAAAAATAAATTATTAAATAAAGCACAAAACTGACAGCAAGGTACGTCGTGGTCAGGGCCTAGGGCAAGGAATACAGTACAAATGAAAATCTTTATGATGTATTTGCTTCCCACAAGTAATGCAATTATTAACTTTTACTGACATTGGGAAGGAGCAAGAAAAAGTTTTCCCAACAGGGTACTTAGCTTTAAGTTGAAGATTTCGGTTCTGAAACTCGAAAACGAAAATTTCAGGAGTCGGCCAACCGGCACTTGCGAACTGCTTCTGCTTCGGGCACTGCACGGCAAGAAAGACTGAGGTAATGACGTCGGCTGCATGTTTTATACCCCTGATGACCTGGCATCATGGAAGAAGGGACAGCGACCGAAACAGGACCCAAGACTTTGTTAATTAGGCCGACTGAGGGCAACCTGCCAGCAGATTACCCAAATGTAATGACTGCAACAGTGAAACACGAAGAACATCTAGTATTTTGTTTTTCTCTAGCAAAAGACATTGACAAAGTACTTTCTTCTTGTTCATTATGCAACAGTACTAAACCACATTTGTAAAAAGAACCACTTCAGCTAAGTCCAGTTCCTGAAATACCTTGGTCAACAGTAGCCACTGACATATTCGAGTGGAACAATCAGTATTACTTAGTGTTGGTAGACTCTTATTTGAACTGGTCTGAGATTGACTTTACTACCTGACCTAACATCCACTGTTATCACGAAGTTGAAACGTCATCTCTCAGACCAAGGAAATCCACAGAAGTTCATCTCTGACATCTCTCGCCCACCTTACATATTAAAAGAGAACACTGCAACACTTACTCTAAAGTGAAGGAATGAAACCTTATTAATTCAGAAATCAAAACAGTAAGCATATGAATGACTACAAAAAGCATAACTGTGTGAGAGTAGCTGAAAAATAATAAACCTGAATGCTTCTGACAGAAATGGAGTGGCACTATGGGAAATGTTAATCATACTATCTGAAAGAGGACTGCAGACAGCAGTACTCCTAAGTGTGCCTAGGCTTGCAACAAAAGACAATGGAAGAAGAGGTCTGGCAAAAAGTAATGGGGCTGACATTTATACCACAGCTAGCCATGACCCCTAAAGGTGCCTTAATCGTGCTGTCTGCTAGTTATCCATATATTATTTCAAAGGAAAGAAAGTATAATCAGTGAGTCATGTAAAATGGACAAAATCTAATGTCATCAACATCTGGCATTCCAGAAGCATCCAAACACATTATCTACAAAGGTTCATAGGTTCATACTAGGCTATCTGCCCTAGGGCATTTATAAGCCTAGCCAGAGTGTGTTTGGCTTTCGCCACCCATTTTAAATTAATTTTGCTATGCCCTTTTTCGAGGTTAGTATACTGTGCCTCTGTCTAACAGTGACACAGAAGTGATACCCGGGGTAAACCTACGATCTCCCATCCACTCATCAAGATTCCTCTTGAAGAGAGTCAATGAGGGACTCTGCGTAACCTGGACTGGGATTTTATTCCAGAGTGAAGGGAGCCTCTGGGTTATGAATCTGTCCCTCCAGCATGTCCTATTTATTTCAGTGCTGATGTTCAAGTCTCTGGAACGTGTAGCTCGATGGGATTTGGATTTTCTGAGGTGCAGCATGTCCATTAATTCCGGGTTGGACATGGCTTTATAAGTCAGGCACAGATCACCTCTGAGCAGGCGGTATGCCACTGAGTAGAGTTGAAGTTTCTTTAACCGGGCAGCATATGGCATCTGTTTGAGCCCTTTGATCCTCTTGGTGAGGTACTTTTGGGGTCTTTCCAGTTGCTGCAGGTGTCTGGTAAGGTACATCCCAAAAGGGGCATTGTACTCAATTATGGGCCTGATGAGGGATGAGTAAAGAGGCACGATGACCTCTCCTGATCTAGATGTGAATCCCTTCAAGATTAGGTGGGCTATATAAAATGTTTTTCTAACCACTTTGGCCACGTGGTTGTCAAATGAGAGATTGCTATCAACTTGGGTCCCCAGGTCCCTATTTACTTCTTCTTCTGTACTTAATGGATTACCACCTATGTGGTAATTTGTGGGCACTTTGTTTTTGCCAAAGGGGATGACTATACACTTTTTGGCGTTTAGCTTGAGGCCATGGCTCTGGCACCAGTTGTCTGTTTCTATGAGGCCCTTTTGGAGGATGCTTGTGTCGGCTGGAGAGTCTATTATGGCGCCCAGTTTGCAGTCATCTGCAAACTTGGTCAGCCACAGTCCTTCCGTGTTGGCCTGTACCTCTGAGAAATATATACCGAACAAGAGAGGTCCCAGGACTGAGCCTTGTGGGACGCCACTTGTAAAAGGTTTGGAGTCTGACATGGCTCCAGCAATTCTAACCATGTGGGTTCTGTCCTTGAGCCAGTTTGCAACCCATCTAGTGACATAGGGATTTATATTTAAGCTGGTGAGCTTATCTATAATGCCAGAGTGGGGTATTGTATTGAAGGCTTTTGCGAGGTCCAGATAGGCTGTGCGGACCACCTTCCCCTCAATGGCCTTGGTGACTGTTTCAAAGAAATCGACCAGGTTTAACAGGCAGGATCTGCCCTTAACAAAGCCGAACTGGGTAGGATCCAGTGTCTGTAGGTCCCCAATATCTTTATTTATGAGGTCCATGATGATCCTTTCCATAGCTTTGCAGACCAAGCTAGTCAGGCTTATGGGGCGATAGTTTCCAGGATCCGTTGATGCACCACCTTTGTGGAAAGGGGCCACTGTTGCTGTACGCCACTCTTTGGGTACATATCCTGTAGTAAGGCTGAGACTGAACAGCAGTTTTATGTTTGGGTTTAGCTCTTCTTGGAGTTCATGTAGGACGCAGCCCGGGACACCGTCTGGTCCCATTGATGCTGTGTTTTTTGCTTTGGTGAGGGTGGCTCTTACCTGAGCATCTGAGATGTCAGGGGGGCAAGCACTCTGCTGGGATAGATATTTGCCCTTTTGGTGGGGGTTTGCACTGAACCTGTCAGCTAGGATGTTGGCAATGTCTGTGGGTTCGTGTATTTTTGTCATTTTGGACTAATTCTGAGCATATCTGGGAATTCCCACCCAGGTTCCTAACATAACTAAAGAAAGCCTTGTGATTATCCTTAGTGTCCTGTGCAATTTTTCTCTCGAAGCTGGCCTTAGACGATTTTGAGTGCCCGTAGTTTTTTGCTAATACTGATCAGAGATGCCTTCCCTTTTTTGGATTTTGCTCTATCATGTAGTAGCTTCCTCCATCTATTGTATAGTTTGTTTATGGCTGGGGTCCACCAGACAGGACGTCTGCCTTTGGAGGAGTGGGTCTTGGTTTTATTTGGGATTGCATGATCCATGCATTCCTGAAGGTGTTCATAGAATGCGTTTATAAAGGATTCTGCGGTCTGGGACGTATTTTCCACAGGCCCGGGGGCTTTGAAGGATTCCACCTCGGTTTTGAGGAGTGTGAAATCTGCTTTAGAGAAGCTTTTCACTGTGGCTTTCTGGGCAGGGGGTGGGGTCGGGATGTGAATATCCAGTGAGATTAGTTTATGGTCTGATCTTACCAGTGAGGGATACACTTCTGGTCTGGAGCATAGAGTCCCCATGTTGGTGATGATCAGGTCCAGTATGTTTTCCCCTCTTGTGGAAGTGGTAACAAGTTGTTCCATAGCATTTGAGTTTATAAATTCTAGGAACCTTTGGGCTAGGGTGTTGGAGCTAGAGTAATGCTCCCAGTCTATGTTTGGGTGGTTGAAGTCGCCCAATATAATGGTGTTTGGAGAGACCTTCATATTTTCCAGTGTTCTCAGGAAGGCCGAGTGGGGTTCCTGGGTTTGGGAGGGTGGTCTGTAGCAGGCTATAAACTGGAAGGCAGTTTTAACCACAGTTAGTTGTACATGGATAGTCTCTGATGCTTCGTGCTGTGCCACCAACCTGGAGGTGTGGGTATCTTTGACAAATATTGATACTCCCCCTCCTTTTGTGGTTCGGTCCAAGTTTTGGGGCCGAAAAGCATGGTATGAGGTATAACCTGGTAGTGCTAGGGTGCTCTCGGGTGCCTTGAACCAGGTTTCTGTTACTGCACAGATATCGATGTTCTCCATGCTAAGGAGAGTTTCAAGTGCGTGCATCTTGAGGTTTAGACTTCTGGCGTTGAGTAGCATTACTCTTAGTTTCTTATCCCTTGTGATACTTATGGAGGTGGGTTTGTCTTTTGAGCCTTGCCTAAAAAAGGCACTATGGGGATAGCAAGAGCCTTTGTCAATATCCGAAAGCCCAGGGATGACAGGTGCAAGCCGTCCCTAGCGAAGCATCGTGGCTTGTCAAGCAAGTCATTCCAGGCTGACAGGCATTGGATCTCCTTTGAATGACACCAATACTTAAGCCAATTGTTGAAATTAATCATCTTGTCTTCATATTGTGGCATCATTCTTGGTGAGGGTAAGATGCTACTCAAGGTCAGGGTCATACCGGCCTGGGCTAGATGCACAGAGAGCTCCTCTATGTCTCTTTTCATGTAGTCCAGGGAGGTACGTCTCAGGTCATTCACACCAGCATGGACAATGACTGAGTCATATTTGTACTTGCCTTGGAGTGACCTGCGTGCTTGTGTTATGTGGTGGTCCTAGCGCCCGAAAGGCAGCTCACCGTGACCTTCTCCTTGTTCAGCCTGGTGAGCGGGACGTCAGTGTGCCTGATGATATAGTCACCTATTACAAGTGTATCAGGTGTGTTGTTTAGCCTTAAGTGCTGTGACTGTGCGGCACACTGGCTTTGTGAGCTATGTGTTGCACGTGTTTTGTTTTGGGGTAGCGGTTGCTTGGGTGTCTGCTTTGGAGGTCTCTGCTGCTTAGGCAGATTTTTATTTAGAGCTTCCAAGTATGTTTTGTGAGTTTGTGTGTTTGGTTTGCTGTCGTGGTACGTGTATGTGAGACTGGAATTGTAGTGAGTGTGGTTTCCTTCTCCTCCTGACTGGTTACGCCAGTACTGAGTTGAGAGAGCTTAGCCTCCAGTTTAGCTATATGGTTGCATCTCTCACATGTGTTGGAATTTGTTGGGAGGAGGAGAGGGTTGTCTGTGTACAAGAGGCAGTTGTAACATTGCCTCAAGATTCCCAGATTCACCAGCTGGACCGGAGAGGAGATTGACAACTGACCTTTGGACATGCTAGAATAGTATTGGGAATTCCTTTATAATTGAAAAAAAGGGCCAATGGTGAACAAGGTACTCAAGGGGAGTTTGTGAGGGTGTAGTGCTTTTAATTTTTTAGTGCTGACTTAGTGTTACAGGTAACTTAAATGCAAAAACGACAAACAGTAACTTTCTTTCAAGTGAAACAAGGAAATAAGTACAGTAAGCAATGCAGATATCACTAGGGTTCCACAGAAGCGCTGAAAAGCCACGTTTTAGGTGGAATTAGCGTTTCAGGGAAATAACAAGCAAACAAACAACAAGCATACAAACAAAGCTAGATTCAGCAGGCCTGGATCTAGTCTATGCTACCAAAGAAATTCCCTAAGTCTTTTCTTGGAATCTGAAAAGTCTTGGCCTTCCCAATAGAAGTGTTCCCTCAAAGTGTGGGTTTCCCAAAAGAAAAAAATCCAGAGGGAGACAGAAAAAGAATGAACTGTTCTCCTACATTCCTCAAAAGGAGGGAGTAAGAGTTCTGATCTGGATCAGAATGTAAAATGGAAATGGATCCCCTGATCAGAGATTCTTTCTTCCTCCACTCTCTCTCTCTTGTCAGGAGGGCCGAGAAACCTCTGATAAGAGTAATTAACAATTCAGCCATTTTTTTTGTTTCTTTCCTGGAGGTGGGGAGATGGGATGGGGGGCCTGTGCAACATGCCCCGTTGCCTGATTTAGTTAGTAAAAGCCTTTATTAAGAAAAAAGAAGAAGAGGTTGAATACACCATGGGTGGAGGGGGGCCTATTAGTAGGCATGGGGCTTAGCAGGGGCTTCGAGGGGCTTCGGGTTGTAGTCTGGGAGGACTCGGTTGGCCCCGGTGCCGGGGACAGAGAGGAGTGCCGGAGGTCTAACGGTAGTAGTCAAAGGACTGCAAAGAAGCCTCGGGACCACGGTGTCGGTACTGGGCTTTGTGTCGGGCGGGGACTGCGGTCTCCTGTCGGTTTTTTTTGTTTTGCTTTTTGGACAAACGGTATCGGGGTGTCCGCGACCATCTTATAATCAAAAGTTTTACTAAAGTAGTGTTGGTGTTACTCCCTATAACTTTAATAGTGCTGCTATTGATTGTAGCTGAAAAGCGCAACTCGACAGACGACCGTCAGTGGGGGCCCAACCAAGCAAGGTATGCAACGGTGGTGAAACGCCAATTGCTCCCACAAGAGAAAAACCATTATTAACTTTTTCTGAGACATCGGTTCGAGGCAAGAAAGAAGATTTTGGCGGTTAAAGCTTTAAAGACTTTGGTTCCAATTTTTATTTTTTCAGAGCTTTCCTGGCCGACCGGTACTTGCTTGCTGCTAACTGCTTGCAACCGCTGCAAAAAAGACTGTGAGAACTGAGAACCCAGTCTGGCACTATTAACTTACTTCTACTGGCCCAGCGTGACAAGCGATGCGGACCAAGACTTTGGAATTTGAATTGGGACCCCGAGGGACCGCTGAAAACCCATCTGTGATTACGTGAACCGCCGCGAACATCAAGGTGTACCAATTTCAGTAAGAAACAGTTCAAATATGCAGGCACTATAAGCCTTTAACCAGAAATTCCCAGCTCAGAAGGGCAGAGTCCAGCCTCTCCTCCCACAAGAGTGCAGACCACGAACCTTCTTAATGTTAAATAACTGGCCTGAAGCCCAAGTGCTTAAACCAGAACTAATACACTTTTAGAATAACAGACACTGAGCCCTCAATCAGCAGTTCCCAACTTAGAAGGATGTAAGCTACCTGTCCTGCCACCACAGTGCAGGCCACAAGCCTTCCTAATGTAAAACAAGTGGTCTGAAGCCAAAGTGCTTAATCCAAAAGACTTAGAATGATAGCTGCACTTTAATCAAGTTACTACCAAGCAGTAATAAATACAACTGAATATTTTAAAGAATGCCTGGATTAGTGCTCAATCACTGCCCCTCTCTCCTTGGAAATGTGTAGAGATTTACTCAGGATGTCATCATCTCAACGTATAGATATATAGACCATGATATGAGTAAAATTCACATGCACACATAAATGTCAACAGTTAAAGACAAACTAGACAAGTTTTGATTACACAGATGTTCTTATGTGGAACTGGTTCTTTCAACTGAATCACATTTCACTAAATCACTGCGACCTGAACTAACAATCTCATTTGAGTAAAATCACATTTGACTGAATTACAACCGACTGAAATTTATAAGACCTACAGTGTGTCAGCATCGCTGTGTTTTATGTTTGAATGTAAGCAGTGACTGACTTGCTTTTCTTTTCTCCACAGTTGTGTGACTGCATAATTAGTATATTTAACTAAGGGAGTCTGTGGTGCAAATACCTCCCAAGTCGTCACCTTCAATTTCTGCTTTCAAAATTTACAGTCACACTGTGCAGCAAAAGTCTGGAATATGATCCCTGCACCACTTGAAGCAATACATAACATTGATTTATTTAAGCTGCACCTAAAAGAATGCCTCTCTGACTCTTGTCTTTGCACTTGTCACTCTTCTGTTTAAAACTGTAGCTCCTTCTCCTCTAGTACCTATATACATCCTATCTCTCCTTTTTCTTGGTACATAGGTTCATAGGTGTTTACTACGCTAATGACCACTAGTGCCTTTTTAAGCCTAACCATGCATCTCAAATCTTTGACAAGTTCTGATACCCTTGATGAGTGTAAGTAGGGGTCTGGGAGATGAAACATTTACATGCAGAGGCCTGGGAGATGAACCATTTACAGGTTGCCTGTGTCCATTAAAGACAGGTGCCAAACCAGGGATGAATTTCCTGTTCCCTATCCAACTGTCCAAGTTGCACTTGAATTGGGTTAAGGAGGAAATCTGCTTCACATGGATGGGGAGCCTGTTCCATAGATGGGGTAGTCTCTGGGATACATACTTGTCTATCCAGCAGGTCATATTTATATCACAGGCAAGGTTTAAGTCCTTAGAATGGGTAATTCAGGTGCTGTTTGTTTTCTGGATATGCAGGAGGTCCATAAGAGTGGGGTCTGAAAATGCCCTGTATGCCGGGCATAGATCTCCCCTCAAAAGTCTTTAGAAGATAGATTACTGGGATACAGCCTTGAGGCGGTCTGCATAAGACATTTTGCTTATGCCCTGTATTCCTTTAGTAAGGAACCTCTGTGGACATTCCACTTGTTGGATATGTCTGGTTATGTACATACCAATGTGGGCACTGAACTCAATGATAGGTCTGATGAATGCCAAATACAGTGGAACACTGACTTCCTTGGACTTAGATGCTATACCTTTGTTTAGAACATAGAATGATTTCCTCACTACTGTAGACAAGTCATGATCAAAGGTTAGATTACTTTTGTGTGTGTGTCTAAGTCCCTGACAACTGGGTCAACTCTAAGAGGTGTGTTATCATTTCTCTTACCTGTGTCGTCATTTCTCTTGCTCGTAATTTTGCTTTTACACATTATTTCTCCTGCCTCCCATATATATCGAAATTATTATGTCTAACAAATATTTTTCTCACTCTTCCCTCTGTTCCTCTTCTTCTCATTATCCATCTGAATATTTCCACTCTGACATTTGCTTTATGAGCGAGTAATGAACTGTCGCACTTATAACATCAGCATGTTTCAATGCTACATGATCTTGTATTTATCTTGTTTTAATGATAGTATATATGTATTATTATACATGTCATACATGCATTAATATTTGTATTACTCTATGTATTAACAGTACAGTGTAATATGATGTCAGTTTTTCCTATATATATGTATTTTTTTTGTTTTTTTATTTGTGGAGCTTTTCTCCCTCGACCTCGGTTGAAAACGGATAAAACTGCAGAGGCTCTTAAAAGTTCACTACCTAAATCTCAAAGGCCTCTGAGACAGAAATTAAAATAAATATCTTCAACAAACTCCTAAACATGTTACCAGCACAACACCCACCATGACACAATCTGCCACAACTCTCAGTGTCTTCATGTCTAAGCCCATAAGGCAATCTCACAATGCAATATTTTGGCCATAGGAGGCTCCATTGTGAGACACACTGATGTCCCACTCACCAAGCTGAGCACAGAGGCTTATGGTCAGTTGACTATCAAGGGCACTGAAGTCACTAAACCACAAGCACCAAAGCACCAGTTAAGATTTAGTCCACATGGGCATAAATGATCTGAGATGTACCGCTCTGAACTATATGAAGAAAGACATGATGGACCTTGTCTTTCTACTGTGGAGAATATAGATGTCTGTGCAGTTAACGAAACATGATTCAAAGCTACAGAGAGCACACCAGCAGAGCAGGGCTATAATGCCTACACATTTATACCTGCTACTGCACAAAAAGGGACAAAGGGTAGAGGTATCTCTATTTATATCATACTTCAAGGTGATTTAAGCAATATGATGCACTTCAGCTTCTCCACAATACAACTCAACATAACCAAAGTTGGGAAACTGCATGTTTGTCAAGTCCAATGTTCAGCAAAATCAAGTCAGTTTTTGTAAGTCACACAAAATGAGCACTGGGCCAAAAAAAATGCCTCCCACCACACACATACACACACACACGTTCTCTCGCCCTTTACATATATATATATATATATATATATATATATATATATACACACACACATACATACACACACATTTTATATACATATATATATATATATATATATATATATATATATATATATATACATACACACACACAGATCTATATATAGATGGATCTCTCTCTCTCTCTATAGATATATATATATATATATATATATATATATAAACATTCACTTATTTGATTTTTACAGACATATTCTACAGTTATGTCAAGAATCTAAATGGCAATGCTCAGATCTGCTCTGAGCTACAACAGAATGGCATTAAATATACTGATCCCAAGGATATTGCCAATATCCTGGCAGATTGATTCAGTGCAAACTTCACCCCCCTCTCACTCCCTAAAGGGCCCATCTCAATATCGAAAGATTGCAAAATTCTGGTAATAACGGCCACACAGGTAAAAATCGCACTCTCCAAATCTAAGAATACAGCATTCATGGAACCAGACATCTCAGGCTGTGTACTACATGAACTACAAAATGAACTGGCACCTCACCTGTCATGTTTAATCATAGCCTCACCTCAGGCTTCATGCCCACTGAGAGGCACACAGCTGCCGTTATCCCACTCCACAAGGGGTATCCACCTTAGATCCCGGGAACTACTGCCCCATCAGTCTGACGAGCCTGATCTGCAAGGCCATGGAACTTATAAACAAAGATACTGGCAACCTTCAAACACTGGACCCCATGCAGTTTGGGTTTGTGAAGGGCCAATCTTGTCTCCTGAACCTGACTGACTTCTTCAAATCAGTGTCCAGAGCCATGGACAAGGGTAAGGTGGTCCACACAGCCTATCTGGACCCCACCAAGGCCTTGATACCATCCCCCACTCAGGAATCATAGATAAACTTACTAAGCTGGGCATTAATCTTTAAGTCACTCGGTTTGTCAACTGGCTTACTGACAGAACCCACACTGTAAAAGTAGCCGACTCCAAATCCAGCTCCAGACAAGTGGAGTACCTCAGGGTTCAGTCCTGGGACTGCTCTTGTTTGGCATCTACTTCTCTGAAGTACAAGACAACACTAAGGAACTCTGGCAAACAAAGTTCACAGATGACTGAAAACTGGGAGCTATTATTGAATCCCCAAATGATGTGGATATTCTACAAAAGGGCCTTACAGAAACAGATGCATGGTGCCAGGGCCATGGGCTCAAGCTCAATGCCAAGAAATGTATAGTTATCCACCTTTGGGAAAAAACATGTACCCGTGAATTACCACATAGGTGGCAGTACACTAAATACCGAAAGTGTGATAAGAGACTTAGACACAGGTGGACAGTGGTCTCACCTTCGATAACCACATCGCCACAACAGTCAGGAAATCCTTCTATGTGGCACACCTCATCACTAAGGGCTTTTCATCCAGAAAAAAGGAGGTCATTGTCCCACTGCACACATCCCTCATTAGACCCATTATAGAATACAACGCCCCGTTTGGTGTGTACCTCTCAAGACATCTGCAACAACTGGAAAGGCCGCAGAAATCTCACTAAAAGAATCACAGGCCTAAAGCAGATGCCCTATGCTGACAATCTAAAAAAACTCCAGCTATACTCGGTCGCATATCGTCTACTCAGAGGCGATCTCTGCTTAACATACAAGGCCATGTCAAACCCAGAGCTGTTGGACATGCTACACTTAAAGAAATCCCAATCCCTCAGAGACACGCTCCAGGGATCTAAACCTTGTCATCACAATGAACAAAACATGCTGGAGGGATAGGTTCCTGACCCAGAAACTCCCCAGACTCTGGAACAGACTGCCCATACATGTCAAACAGAGCGACTCTTTGGCCCTCTTCAAAAGGAACCTTGATGATTGGATGGGAAATAGGAAATTCACCCCGGGGATCACGTCAGTCACCCTGCTAGACAGGGGTCCAGGGAAGTAAATACTGTGGGAAGAAATAACCAGGGAATTGTTATGGCTAGGCTTGTATAGACCCTAGGGCCGATAGCCTAGTACCAACCTATGATGCATGTTTATTGCATAGGTTCATACGACAAAACTGGTAGATTTGCAGATACACACACACACACACACACACACACACACACACACACACATATTTATCAGCATCCCAAAAAAATAAAACAGTGTGTTATTTCCAGTTGTTCAAGTCATCTTTTAAAATTCTGACATATATATGTATGTGGAAGTGCATTCCCTATGCAACCTATACTCCACCTGGCACAGATATCAGCATGTCTAGTAACACTATGATAAGATCTCGGGGGACATACTTTCTAGAATCTGGCAAAAGAGAAGAATGGTTCAAAGAAAAAAAACAAAAAAAAAAAGTATATTTACAGAATGCAAATTCGTAGTGAATTAACAGATGCACGGCCGGCCTTAGGCATAGGCGAACTAGGCGACCGCCTAGGGCGCTGTACAGACTGGCCTTGTAAAGGGCGCTCTTTTATTTATTTTTTAATCCATAAAATAAAGTGTGCACCCCTTTCGGCGCCTTCTCTCTGAGTCCGTCCCAACTGTACTGTTGTTGCATTTGTGCCCTCCTCCCACTTCTGTAATCCTGGCTGCCCATTATGTTTGCCGGAACCATAGGGTGAGGGGGTGGCTGTGGCTTTCACAGCTGCAGGTTGGCCAGCTACAACAATTAAAAAAAAGAAACGCCTTCTACGAGCCACAGTGCAAGCATCTTCTCCTTTAAGGAAGACCATGCGTGTGATGCATGCCCGCACGCCAAAGCGGGTTTAAATACATTCCACACTCGTACACGAAATATGAAGATGGCAGATTGGTAAAGACCGAATTTCTGTGGGTGTGTCTACGTACAAACGTCTTTATTTTAGCTTCCTTCAACAGAGCTAACATTCTTTAAAATCTGTACAGTTCAGCTTTATTTTGCTCATCTTGTAAGTTAAGTAACTGAATTCTCTTCTCCTCCAGACATGCAAATGTTGTTGAGTTATTATGCTCTTCATTTTATTAACCTTATTTCAAAGTATACAGCACTGTTCTTTTAAAACTACGTGAAAGTACTGGCAAGTATAGCTTTCATGATAATTTCCAACTGTATTTGTGTATATTTTGCAATATTTACAAACTTGATATGTCTTTAGCATACATTTCCCTTTTATAAACTTTCAAATTTGGTTCCTTTACCTATTAAAGGAAAGGTGAGGATTCTTATATGTTTAGATGGATCACTTTCACTTTTCCTTCTCCTTTCAGGCAAGCACAAACGACCTAAACATTGGGTTTCCCTATCTAACCTATTATTACTCTAATCTGTTCCCAGGACCACCTCCTGCAACAAAACTCCACCTTTGGCTGCTTCCAATGATCAAGCCGCTTCCTAATCACACCTTCTAACATAGAGAACACTGACAGAAAAGTACATTTACCAAATGCCTTTATCCAAAATGTCTCTACCTAATTATCAAAATAAAACCTGTTACGTTTGTATTTTCTTGACAGCTGACCATCTGTAGAGTTCAACTGAAGCAAAATTATACCTTAAGCATTTTTTCTGCAGACTGCATTCAAAGTGCCTTCTTATTTTTTTACATAATTCATTACCAAGATAATTAGACAAAGTATGCTTGCAATTTTCAGTTTAATATGTTATTTACATATTTTTCAGTTACATCATCCTGACAATTACAATTAAGTTCAGTACTTATTCATTTACAACTGCAAAGTCTTAAACACAGTGCAGGTTTCATCAATACTGGCAAAGTTATCTACCTAATCAGTCTAGTTATTACTGCAGTATTTCCAACTCACTCACTTCTGAAAATATCTCACTTTTTTGAAATGCAGATTTACCTCCTTTTTCTCTACTATCATCTTTCTTTGGGAGACTGGAAATGGCTTTGTTAGCAGTTTTTCTGTAGCAGGCACCATATTAATTTTTCTGTTTCTGCTTCACTGACTGCTGGATCCTTCTTCATTTTTTTATCAATCTCCTCCTTCCTTTTAGTCAGTTTCTCAAGTGCCTGTTCTAGATCATTAAAGGTTTTCAGACCAAATAGGTTGAACACACTAAATGAAGCTGAATATGGTAATTTAAATTGTAACTTCATCTCTCTCTCTCTGCACTTTCTTATGTAAGGGATGAATGCACTTTTATTTTGTGTCCAAGTTAAAAAAAAAAAAAAATCACAGTCTACAAAAATTATAGTGTCCCCAGCCTTTAAAGCTATTCCTTCTTTCCACAACATAGACAATTCTTCTTTTTGAATTGAAATGAAAGTAACATGACTAACATAGGACTGGGTTGTTTTCCAGCTTTTGCACCTATTAAGTTCATTTGGTGTGCCCCTTCTATTTTAATATATTCAATAAAAAAGTTCAGTCATGAGCTAAGGCAGTTCTTTATGAGCACTTTCAATCCTTCTCCCTTTACTTGATCTGGGAATGCCATGAATCTCAAGCAGTCTTTCTGAGATCTATCTTCTAGCTCTGATAACTTCATACTTTATTGCATGCTCTGCCATTTTTTTAATTCTTTATCTGTAGAATGTATTTCAGTTATTTAATTTTGAGTGTCTAGACAGACCAGCTTCTGTTTTTGCAGTCTTTTGCTACATAAAATAACATTTGTTGTAGATTTATAGTTCATATTCCTTTAAACGTATCTAAGAAACCATGTTAAGTGCTCGTTTAATGTTGGATGCCACAAGTTAAAGAAAGAAGCAGCTTTTTGTTATTGTAGGGTTTGGGGATGGGGTCCTGTATCTAATTACAGTTTTGGTTCCTTTACTTCTATTTATTTTAACTTTTGAAATTATGTTTAAGGCAAAAAAGCAGCCAAATTGCATGCATGTAGATTATCTGCTAGTGTATTGCTAGCTTTTAAATGTTTGTGTGCTGTTAATGTCCAGGTTTGAAGAGTGTGTGTGTGTGTGTCTGTGTGTGTGTGTGTGTGTGTGTGTGTGTGTGTCTGTGTATATCATCTGGTCCTTCACTGTATATTCTTTCTTTTGTTTTTTGGGACATTCATTTGCTGCCTGACTTTTATTTACTTCTGGTTTGATTTCCATTCCTGCTTGACGCCGATAACTTCTCTGCTTAATGTAGCAGAAGCATATCTTTGATTTATCTGCTCATGTTTCAAAACTTTCACTACATTTGGATCTAGTGAGGTCAGTAAATATGTGTTGAGTCCCACGAATGCAGATCTGTACATGTAATCAATTTCAAGGAGGCCCATCCCTCCTTTGGAAAAGGGAATATATAATCTTGGTATGCACTAAATTTTTATAAATCATTTGGTGAGCATGAAGCATCCTTTTTGTTTTCCTATTTAATCTATTCAATATGTTTTGGGGCCAGTCAATCACTCCAGAACTGTAAGTTAGGACAGGAAGAGCAAATTGGTTTATAGTCTGGATTTTGTTCCTCGATGTCAACACTGTTTTCAGGATTAATTTAAGTCTTCTAAAGTATTCCTTACTAAGTTTTATATGCATTTGTTCATGTTTTATTTTTGAGCCTTCATCGGTTCCCAAATATTTATATGCTCCCTCTTGCTCAAGTTCTTTTATATGACATTCTTGTTTCAAACTGATTTCCTGGTGCTGCTGTTTTCTTGCTTTAAAGGTTGCTTTCGCACATTTATCAAGACCAAATGACATTCTTATATCACCTGAAAAAGTTTTGACAACTTGCAGTTGTACTTTCATTTCCTCATCTGATGAGCTGTACAGTTTTAAATCACCAGCAACGAGAAGATGAAAAGTATTTACATTTTGCCAAGTCAGTTTTCAGTGTAAAACCAATTGTTTTGTTTATCAGATGATACACTGTGTTGTAGAATTTGAAAGCAGTGTTAGTAGCATAATTGTCTTTGATGCAGAAGGCTATGGATTCTGCTCCCACACCATGTAGATGGAGTTTTGATAGTGCAGTGCCCATTTGATTGCTGATTTTTTGGTGCATTTTAAGGGTGGATAGGGTTCTACACTCCTAAGTATGTCCTCCTTTGTATGAGATGCCTAGCAACTATGAACTTGTCAGTTTTAGTCATTTCCTATTGCAATATTACCAGTTTAGCAATTTTTAATGTAATATAGGCAATTAATTCTTCAAGTGCAACAGGCACTGAATTTGTAGATGAAACATTGAGATGTAAAGTTGTTTGCCAGTGGCAATCTCTTCATTAGTTACAGATTTCTTTAATGTGGAATTGTTCAGATGATTTTTCTTCTGCAGAGATTGTTTGTATTGAGTGATATTGGTAGATTGTAATGACAGAAGTCTGAGTGGCTTTTTATGGTTGAAATTTTCTGAAATGGGTAGTTTTGTCATTATTGGTTTATACATTGTGATTCTTTGCTTATTAAAAGAATGTTTAAAACTACACATTTAAAACACATTCTAACAAGTGGTGCTATATTACATAAATAATATAATTTAATGCAATCAGGAAGTTAAATCAAAGAACAAATACATGTATGCATGGCCGTAAAAATGTGTGTAAGGAGTCGCTTTTGAAAACAGCCCAAATGCAAACTTAATCCTCCACTGACCGGATGCATTTTCTATAAATATGGGTTTTCATGCAGTTTCAGTGGCAGAGAATTGTACCGTTCATGCTAAGCCTATTTTCATTGTATTGTTTAGCAAATGGCTATCTGTGTTTGTGCTGTTCTAGCTTAAGCTTCTATACACAGGGAGGAGAGAGGTTGTTATTCTACTTTCACTGAGCTGTAAGCTTGCTCGCCTACCCCAGAGTAAATTAAACTGTTTAGATTAACCTAAACAACCCTTTGAACCAAGGCACATGGGCTTCTATTTTCTGAAGACATGACTTTTATAATAAAGTATGTGTGAAGGAGAAACAGATTAAAGCAGGTTTATTAAAGGAAATTTCCACCTTCACTTGCAGTTTAAACTACATTACAAGGTATCCTTTCTTCTATGCATTTAAATAAAGGAAGGAAATGACTGGACTGCCTTTCTTGGAGTGAATGACTGGAGTGGCTTTTCTGGGGAGTGACCTACCTGAGGGCATGGCTTGTAGGGGTGTTTCATGAGTATGGTGTGGGTGGAGCTTAAGGGGCGCCGGAGCACTACTTCGCCTAGGGCGGCATATCAGCTAAGGCCGCCCCTGAACAGATGATTAATATATTTTTTTCAGACAGTCTATTCTGTGACTTTGATTAAACTTGTAATTTCAGAAGTACTATCAGGCCATCACTGGAAATCACATTGCCAATTAAGTACTGACAATTAATTCTAACCTTAACTCCACTCTACGTTATGCCTCTCCAATATATACCAACCTAAGGCAATGTGATCTAAACAAGCTAGAGACCTGGTACAACAAAATCGCCAAATTCGCCACAGGGGCATCCTACCGTAGTCACCACGGTCTTTCACTTGCTGAACTGGGCTGGTTTGAACTACCTCACCTCCTTCAATGGTATCAACTCTCACTCGCCCATAAACTAGTAAACCATCCACTAAATGTCCCATCCTTCCAGAATCTACTCCAACCCTATCGCACCACCAGACCACTAAGATCCAGCAACAAAAATCACTTGCAGATCACTAAAGCCAATAACTCTGCTGGTGAAGCACTATTCTCTTGCACCACAGTCAAATTATGGAACTCCTTCCCACCCACTATTACCTCCGTACCATCATGCATCCACATCCACTTCAAAACTTTACTAAAAGCGCACCTAAAACATGCTGGATATGCCCTTGCAGCTCCCACTCTAATATCACCCACCCCATCCAACCACTACCTTTCTTTCCACCCTACTAATTACCTTGATTATAGCAAGCTCAGATGCTCATAAGCTTAGTACTTAGACAGCAGGAACTTCTTATTGTAACATTTGTTAATGTCTGTTATGTACTTCGCAGATAAAGATTCTAGTTGTCTACTGATGTACTATGTTCTTCATCTGTAAATATGTTTGTAATTAATTGCTATGTTAATCACTATGTAAGCCAATGTGACTACTGTCTGTTTATTTTAACTGTGGAGCTTTTCTCCCCGGGCTTCCGCTGAAAATGGACCTACGTCCAGTCGGACACTCCCGGTCAACAAATGTAAATAAATAAAATACTGGTTCATATAACCCTAAGCAACATAAAATGGAAACTCTAGTACAGGTATGTGCTGCTTAATGTCCGGGATAAGTTTTATTTCACAGAATGTTAAGTGACAAGGATGTTAAGTGAACCCCATATTCTTTACACTGTGCTTCGCTTAATGTCCTTCTGCACAATGTCCAACTGCATTTATGTCCACTTAGTACAGTACAGACATAAATGCAGTCAGACATTGTGCGGAAGGACGTAAAGCTGCATACACCTGTACATTATAGCACAAGCATAAATTATGGCCCAGGTGGCTTCTGCACCACTCCAAAAGAATAAGTCATAGAAACACTCTACATACTCTGACATCAGGAAGGTTGAGAAAGGGACCTGTGACAAGATAGATTCTTAGAAGTGCTGTTTATGGAATGTATTATGTTGTGCACATCAGAAAATTACTTTGTATGTGGTTTCTATATTGTGTGATAGCCATGCCACAAAACGAGCATGCAAATTCAAGAATAGTTACACGACAAACTAAGACTCCACATCCATATGTTTGTGTGTGTGTAATTATTGCATATATGGAATAACAGAACTGTGAAGCAAAGCTGGACTGACACACGCCTGAAGCTTTACTTGGGGAATAGTGGTGTGAATGCAGTGTGCTTACTGGAATATCTGTGGAGTGTCCCGAGCTGACATGTGGCAACAGTTTTTGAATCTCTTTAGACATTACTGCACTGTTTTTGGGAAAGGGAGTCAAAGACCCACTGCTCACCAACACGTGTAATAAGCGTGTGTGTGTGTGTGTGTGTGTGTGTGTGTGTGTGTGTGTGTGTGTGTGCTAGTCAGAGTAACGAACAGCAAGATTTGCAGCTATGGACTGATAAGTGCTGACAAGGCGATGGGTAGCAGTTGTCATAAACCTGAGTTTGGAGACAAGTGTAGTGACACTGAACAAACAGATTTGCCCACATTAACCACGTATAGTTGTTTTGTGTGTGTGTGTGTGTGTGTGTGTGTGTGTGTGTGTGCAAAAGAACTATGGAGCAAATCTGTACGGACACCTGCTTGCTGCCCTGCTGAGGGGGACACTTGTGTAAATGCAATAAACCATCTCCAATAGGAAGGGATGGGAGTCCTGAGCTTACACCCATCAATTGTTTTTTGTTCGCCAAACTATTACAACAGTGTTTTGCAGAGAGGCGGGAAAAGCCTCAAACTTGACTGGTATGTTGTGTGGGTGTGAATGGTTGTGTGTTTGTGGGGAGAAGAGGTATGCCTTTGTAAGTGTGGTGTGAATGTTATGCATTGTGAAATAGGGGGATTAAGAGTAAAACTGTGCTCAGTGTGGTCTCTAGCAATTTCATCACTGCTTGATTAAAACAAACATTGCTCTGTCACGGTACATTGTTTCACTGCCCTCTTGGAGGATATCATCACTAATACACTGCTGGCACTGTTTCAATACATGTGTGTCATGAAATACATACATGCCTGTGTGACCTGGGGTAGCTGCAATGGGGAACAGATCAGTAGGAGTGTGGGATCTCTTATCAGCATACCCCACAAGTGTCCATAATTTTGGCATATACTTTTGCTCTGACATTCTACAATCCATAATGCTTTGTGAAAAAGGTGCTGGATTCTCAGGAGCAAATGATGGCATTCACTGCAATTAAAGATTTTTTTTTCTTTTGGAAAATGAATGTTAATTTGTGTAGTCTTATTTTGTGAGCTTATTAAATCAGTACTATTTCTATTTTCCAACTTATCTGATTTGGAAGCTTTTTTTCCATGAACCTGTTTCTGACAGAATGAGAGAGCATAAGTATACAACTAAGACAAACTACATCAAATAATAGTAACAGAAAGTACTTGGTCACATCAGAGACTTGGGATGTCATTAACAGGAAACCGAGAACTGTTTCACTGTTATGTAAAGCTTGGCATTAAATACCACAGATCAGATTAGATTAGACTAACACAATAACTATACAAAGATAACCACGTGAGCAGCCAGAATGCAATTCCAATAGAATATTTGACTGTGCATATTTTAAAAAATGGACATACTGGCCCAAACTTTGGATTGGTGTGTGTCTCTTTTTGGCACACCAGGCTGTGATCTGTTTGATGTCTATTGTCATGCAAAGCTGACTAATTAATTGAAATTTGCTAAGCTGGAAACATGAGACTCCAGCTCATCGAAGGAGGGGAGATGGGAGGAGTAACTTGGCCAGGAAATTAAACTTGCAGAAATGCACTTAGTAAAAAGGAATCAGGATGTCTGCCCCCATGAGGACAGAGAATGATAAAAAAAATAAAATAAAATCAGGAAGTGATACTTATTTTGTTACAGGCAGCTTTAAGAGGTGCAGTAATTCATGGTAAGATAAAAATGTGTGTTTTTTCATCATTTGCCCATAGTGGTCCTTTAAAGGAAATTCACCTGTATATCATGGTTGCTGTCAATTGCTACATTTCCTTTGTTACTAGAAAATGTTCATGCACTGCACTGACTCAAAGGCAGTGGACAATGTCTCTTCTCAAGGATCTGTGCACCAGATATGCATCCTTCTGTGAAAGGATGTCACAAAAAAGGATAAAGAACTTCTTATAAAAAGTATCAATGCACCTAGCTGATAGGGTTGCCACCTGTCTCTCTTCCTGCAAAGAAGTCCTGATTTGGACAATTCTGTCCTATTGTGTGGGTAGGATGAAAATGGTAAATAAATGGTAAATGTGCATACACTTTACAAGAAAAATATTTTCTGACTTTTCTCTAAATGTCACAGTCATCTTTAATACTATATTTAAGTCATCTTAAAATGTAAAGTGGTATAAACAACAAAATTTCAAGTTTAAAGCTTAGCATTTCAATACTGTGATGCTGCTTATTATGTAAATTTGTTAAAAGATGTAGCAACTGCCTTTGAACCATCAACCGATCTAATTGTTCTGTTTATATTGGAAGTAGGTATGAATGAGTGTAAATTCTCTTCCTCTCTGCAATAAAATCCGTGGAAAACAATTTCATACCTCTCGTCTTTTTTGTTTTTCGTTTTTTGGACTTTTTGTTTTACATTAGCTGTTAAATTCCTGACATCAGCAGTACCGGACTACAGATTTGTGTGCATCTGTGGTATGACATGCAGGTGTAGAAAAACTTCTCTGCAAATCACATAAGATGATAAGCTTAAAAAATGGGTGGCCTTTCCCTTCCTCTGATTCCAAGGAAATGAAAGTTTCATGAAATACAAACACCTTCCTGATACCTAGACAGTACTGGAACCATGTTGAAGGGAGAAAAATCATCCTATCAGTTGAATTAAACTACAGGAGAATGTGCAGTTTTCCTTTAAAGGTTTTTTTGTTATACTCATTACACATAGGTATTTGGTTCGTAACATTTGACAGGGGTACATAATTCATATTATTTGCAGAATATATCCATTACTTCACCATAATGGCACCTCACACAGAATATAATACAATTTGCATACTTTTCCAGGATTACAATGTATTTGCTATAATTAAATTAATTTAGTTTATCAAATTACTTGCAAAACATATGCCATGCAATAACAATGGTGAAAGGAATGATTCTTTATAAGTTCATTTGATTAGGAAAGTGAAATAAATTTTGCAGTCAAAAGAAAATAGCTAACAAACACAGAAGAATTTACATAAAGCTAAATTAAATGTTCAAAACAGGGAGACAAATAATATTTACCTGTAAAAAAATGAAAAGGAATACCAATAAATATTAAAAACATAAAAGAGATAACATTATAAAAAGTTAAAATGCACTTTTAAAATCTGACTTTGGAAGTCAGAGTTAAATTAATACCAAACACTAACCAAATTCAAAGCATATGTAATTATAAATTGTCAAGGAAAATATAAGCTATATAATACGTTATTAATATTTAAAAAGGTTTACAAGGAAATAAATAAAAAAAAAGAAATATGATAAATTTACTGAAGAACTATTAAATAAAAGTGTAAAATTCAAACCAGATATGAAACAAACTAAGTTAATGATTAAATACATAGCAATAAATGAATTCAAATAATCAAAAGACTAAAAATGTAAAGGCTAAAGGTTAACATGACAATATGCAAGAAATATATAAATTACTTCCACAAAACATTATCAATTAAATGGTTTGCTATCAGTTCAAACTACTGAACATATTCCAGCAACTTGAAGTATTCCTTAATAATTACTAATTTGAAATAGAATAATACCCACAGTTATGATCACCTTACACACTTACTTCATTGCTTAATGCTGATTTTCACAATCTTTCCATATGTCATTACAAATAGATTAAAACTACAGTGGATAAAATAAAGATCAACCTTGTTTCATACTAAACAAATATGGAACAACAAAAAAAACAGAAGAATTACTCTGATGGAAATAATAAATCCAGATTAGTTTTAATTACTTTACATGTAAAAAAAATTTGACATAGAAAACTGGAATTATTTAAAACTTAATTTATGGCTTTCCTGATACATTCATACATCTGATAAAAACTATTTATATTCTAAGGATTTTCCTAAAATAGCATCTTTTTTCACCCAAACTATACATTTAACCAAAGGCGCCAAAAACAAGGTAGTATTCTCTCTCCTATATTTGCTAATGTAACAGAACCCTCTGCAAATTATATTAGGCAAAATTCTGAAAATTAAGGTTTTAAAATATCAGTCATCACTTAAAAATGCAGCTGTTTGCAGGGGATATTTTATTAATAGATGGATATATAAATAAGTCAACTATTTCTATAGATAATTCTATTAAATGAGACAATTTCTAGAAAATATTTAATATTGAAAAAGAGAATCAGCATCATTAAATCAGAACATAAAAAGGTTAATATATAAACTGTTGGAACAAACAGGAGCTTAAGTAAATTGGGATAAACGCATTTCTTTAAAAATTGCTGACTGTTAAAATGAATCAGGGGAAAGTAATTGAAGATAAATGTGGAATGTTATACACTTTACTTTTGAAGATAAACTAATGGCAATTAAAATTTAACCAAACATTTTGCAATATACTCTATACCAATAATTCCAAAGATGTAAATAAATTTGTGTTACCACTTAATACCTAGAAAAGCTTATGATATTCACAACAGAACTGGGGATAAAAGGGGATAGCTTTTTGAAATAACTAGAAAGGGAAAGGTAATAGAATGAGAAGAGGCCAAGAATTTATTTGGACTGCAGGTTAGAGATTGCCTTCCCTATCAGGAACTGATATTAGAGTATAGACAAAGAGAAAGAAAGAGGGGACTCCTAAATGAAATACCAGCACTGGTAGAGTTTTTAATAGAATCTGGAACAGAAGCCGCCATTAAAAAATGAATAATTAGTAAAGCATATAAAATATTGCATGATAACTATAATAATCAATCAGATGAGCTTAGAAAGGATTGGGAAGAGAGATTGGATAAGCAATTCAGAGAGACAATGGGGGGATATATGTATATCTCCCAAATTTGCAACAAAGTCTAGAAGATTTAGGATCTTTGCCTGAAAATATTTACATAGGTATTTTCATACCCCAAATGGGTGTCTTTGGTGGGTTAAAATATAGAACTCCCCAGAGGAAAAGCTTGTCCTCTGGCCCAAACATAAAAGAAGGGCTAAGGGGGAGGCAGGCACTGATAGCCAACAAGTCAGCTTTTATGCAGAAGTAGGCCAAGCCTGATTGAAGAAGTTCGCAGAGGTACTGTAGTACTGTAGGGACCTGTGCTAAGAGTGGATCCTAATTGTTTGCAGTATCAGTAGGAAAACCTTTTCCACTTTTCAGTGTAATATTTTCTAATAGTAGATTTCCTAGCCTCATATGATGGTACAACGTCTTCAGAGGAGAGATGCCTCTGAGAAATTAAAATACTACCATCCATAGGGTTAAGCTGAGTGTGGAAAGATTTGGGTAGAGCATCAATCCTTTTTGTTGAGTTATCAGGTCTGGCTGTAAAGGAATTCTTTTGTAATTTCCCTTTGCCGGGTGAAACAGCAGGGGGAACCAATGCTGCCTCTGCTGAAGTAGAGACGGTAAAAGGAGTTTGGATGCTTCCTTTTGTGCCTTGAGAAGAATTTTTGAAGAGGAAGTAGAGAGGAACTTTCCTGTCCACTGGAAAAAGACATCAGTTCCCCAGGCTGTGGAACTGGGGCAGCTCATGGTTGTCTGGTGAAGCAAACAGGTCCATCTTAGGAGTGCCACACTGATGTGTGATGTTGTGGAAGACCTCTCTGTTCAAAGTCCACTCATGGGGGTCCTCCACACAGTGGTTTAAACTGCGTGCTAACACACTGTCCTGAGAAGGGATATATGTAGCTGTGAGCAAGATGTTCATTTGAGTTGCCAAGTTCCGTGCCTCATGTGCTAACCAGCATAGTTTGTAAGACTTATTGCCTCCCTGTTTATGTACCACATGACTGTGGTGTTTTTGTACACTTGTAGTGAGGAGTTTTGAAAAGACTGGCAGCCTGAGGGCCAAACAGTAAGTCATTGTCCAATGGTGAATCTAGAATTATAGACTTGAAATAATTCTCACATACAGGCTGACTGCAAAGCCAGGCATACCTGCGGATAACCATTCCAGTGACAGCTGCCCTATCAGAAGCATCCACAGAATCATAACTGCACTTAATGCTGTGTCTAGCAATCTGAGTGGCCTGCAAAAGTAAGCACTGCATTTGGTGTTTAAACTCTGCTGTAGGAGGATCCAACATAACTTTAAGGAGTTAAGAAAAGAAATCAAATACTTTATCATTTGAGTCCGGTAACTGATTGCCCTAAAGGCAAGGGTAGCAGAGGTGTAAACCACCTTTCCCCATCTATCCACAGCTATGCTATCTTTGTGTGCAAGTAGGGCATTAGCACCGGGCAGAGGCTTAGACGGGCTTATCAGAACAGACAGAGAGACTGCAGAAGGGTTTGCCACTGAGTTTTTAAATAAATATTTAAGGTCATCAGGGACCTTGTAATCCTTGTCTTTTCTCTTAGGAGCTGGTAGTTGAGAATCAGGTGCAGAAAAAGTGAAATGAAAGGCATCCTGGAAAGCCTCAAGGATGGGGGGGGGGCTCTATGATGTAAAATGCTTGCAACTAAGATTATGTCAATATGGTTTGTTTTCATTTATATAAATGTATGATTGCTTATGTCATAAGTGATAATTTAATAAAGATGTTTCTTGTGTACAAAAAGGATAGAGGGGACTGGAGAAGGTGCAAGGGTTCTCATCTTCATATAACACCTTTTCTTAATATCAGAGATCTGCATGAACTGATATTGAAAATGTTTCATCATGTTCTATACAGCCTCTCCAAAGGATGCTTCCTAAACAAGGGAATCAGGTAGGGAGGAGTTCTCTTCGTTGGAAGCAATTTTCCCTGGAGAATGCAGCTGAGTGGAATAGTTCAGAGAATGATCAGAGTCATAGTCCTGCTTCTCATCATAAGAGGAGAAAACCAAGGTAGGTTTTGGAGTACCAGTCTGTGGTCGAGCATATCCAAAGAAGGGATATTTAAAAGACATAATAGCTTTGAACAACCCTTGTGAAAAGTCTATCCACTCCTTATCCCTAGCTGTTGAGGGATAGGTTCCACGTTTAGAGTCTTCTGCGTTTTTCTTTTTAGGTGTGGCATCCACCTGGGTGAGAGATGAAGGTTTGGAACCATGTCTTATCTCTACTGGAGAGGCTGGACTCTCTTACCTAACTAAACTTTGAGGGACTCCATGCAGCCCTTCTAAAATGATGATACCCAGTTCCTCAGACATAGCAGTATGTGAGGCCTCAGGAGCCAAAGTGACCTCTGACAGGGTCTCAGTAGTGGCCAGCTGAGAAGTAGCCAGATGTACCATGGGTTCTTTAACCTCAGAGGATATATCAGAGTCAGAAATGTTGGACTGCGGATCTGCTCGAGGCCTCAAGTCTTTTCTTCAGTGGCAGAGGGATACGAGGATGTGGAGTCAGACATTTTGGACTGGGCCAAGCATTTGAGAAGCTGGGTCTCAAGAAAAGTTTTGACTGTAGATAGCCCAGACCAAAGGGTTATTGGAATGAAACAGCCACAGCAGGATCTGTGATCATGCTCAGGGCCTAGGCAAAAAAGACAGTGTGTTCAAGTTCTTGTTCGGAATCTGCCTGCTGCACTCACCCCACCTAGCTGACATCTGCAACTTTCAGCTAAATTTTTAAGATAAAAAGGAAGGCTCCTCTTGTCAGGCACTTATCTGGATAAATGATCAAAGCAAAGGCACCAATGACAAAACAGAGAACAGTGCAAAGGATACAGGACCTGCATTCAGGCTGGCAGCGAGAAAGTACTTGGATCTATACATGCATGTCCATCCTTACACCACAATGCATATGGAACTGAGGTCAAGTGTTGGACATACAACCTAGGGAAGGTAAAGCTTTGGTACCCTGGCTGGATGTTAGTGGTAACAACATATGTCAGTAATACTGCAACAGTGATTTCAGTAAGGAATATATTTGTGGCACATCTAAATTAAAACCTTTAATAAATTCCTTAGAAATATTAAATAGTATAATTTTTAACCAATAATTTATTAACAGTAAATGCATAAACTGAATAAATTCTAAGTAAACATATACTTAAAAAATGTAGAAACGTTATAGATGTCTAACAATAAAATTAAGGATGTGTTGATACTTCCAAATGCAAACACAGTGGATTTTATAGACAATACTAATATTACATGTATATCAATATTAAAAAATATTGGTTCAGCCGTTTTAAAGACAACAATGTACTGATAAAACATAACAACATGAGAAAATAAGAATTAGACCACTCAGAGTATTATTAAAAAAGCATTACATGTGTTACATGCAACATCTCAAGAATAAAGGAAAAAATTTCAAGAGCTAACTTATCCCTCTACAGTTATAAAAGATAATTGGCGTTAACCTTGGTCTTGTGAACAAATTTCATTTTCAAGTCTTTTCAGGTCCAAAAAGAAATCTGCCTTCAATCCAGAAATGAAATTGTGGCACAGTAATATAAGCAATTTTAAGACCAACTAATCCATGAATTGTCTATTATTTAAACACTTCATTAGAATAATTAGGTGTGGGTGGGCAGAAAAGTAAAGATAGGTCCAGAAGTTCACAGGGGATTACTAGGCTAATGGCTTAAGAGAACTTACAAGTCTAGCCATTACCATGGATTTATGCTCAGTTTTGTGAGTTTATCTATAACACCAGAGTGGGTAATTGTGTCAAATGCCTTAGCCAGGTCAAGGTTGGCAGTATGGACTGTTTTATCCGCATCCATGTCTCTAGGTACCTTTTCAAAATAGTCCACCAAACTGAGCAGGCATACTCTGCCCTTGACAAAGCCAAAATGGGTTGGGTCCAGTGTTCGCAGGTCTCCTATGTCATTATTTATCAGGTCCATGATTATTCTTTCCATGGCCTTGCATATAAAACTAGTCAAACTTATGGGCCTGTAACTTCCTGCATCTTTTGATCATCCCCCTTTATGTAGAGAAGTAACTGCTGTCCTCCACTCCACAAGGACAAAGCTAGTTTGGAGTCTGTTGTTAAACAGAGATCCTAGTACGCCTGATGGGTCCCATTTCAAACTATTTAAGAGGCATCCTAGAATATTGTTGGGACCCATTAAAGCCGTATTTTTAAATTTACAATGTGCACTGGTGACCTGTTCTTTAACGATAACTGGTATAGGAATGGTGAAGGGTTTTTTGGGGGAGTAATCAGAGGTGATGGGGAGGTGAAATTTGAGCTGAATTTACTGACCAGCAGATTTGCTACATCTTCTGGATGAGTATAGGTGATACTGTCTACAACTAATTCCACGCATTGTTGGTTGTTACCTTTAAGATTGTGGACATGGGTATTACCCTTAAGATTATGGACATAACTGAAAAATTCCTTAACAGAAGTAATTTCTAAGATGGATGCACACTGAACAGCAGGTTGACTGTAGCTCTCCCAATGTGAAAAATGAGGAAGTGGTAGAAAAGTCAGTAAATTTTATCAATTTGGGTAACATTCAGCTCCTGTCTAGTAATTACACTGCCTGGCTGCCAAAAGGGAAGACATTTTGAGAAAGTACAAAAAAATCAAACAGAAAAGAAGAACAATCTGCTTTGTTTGGCAAAATGCTGTTTTAAATTTCAGATTTAATAGGGGGAGCTTGGCTTCCAGTAGTTTAAATGATAAAAATAAAGTAAATGCATTCTGAGGTGTTTGAAAAAGTTAAGACATGAGAGGAATAATTATCATATTACAAAAGACAGGAAAATAAAAACAGAAGCTTTAAGTAGCTATTCATATGAGCCTATAAAAGTGCTGAAATCAGAGGCTGAAATGAAAGAATGACTGGCTGAACATGAGGCTTCTCAATTAGAATGGTTTAAAATAGAAGATTGAGCATGGATAAAACCAGAGATTTTGTCCTTTGCCAGAGAAACTGAAGTACTTCTTTGCATCCATTTTATGACACTACATATAAGCAACTAGACTGGTGCTCCACAGCAGGATTTGTTAAAATGTAAGCACACATAATTGTGTATGCTCCAGATCTGGCCATAAAAAGCAGCCAAGATCTATATTAGTAGAAATGCAATCATACCAGAATAAGCAGCTGCTCCTGACAGAAGGGTAAAATATTAAATCTGAGGACACTAAAGTGTTTTTTGCAAAAATGACTATGTAAACAGCACACTAGGCAGAAGCAAAGCATGGTTATCACAACAATTAGAGATTGACAGGCACGTGTAAGATTCAAATTGCTACATCCTTCTGTCTTCAGAATACTTTTTCCTAGGCGATCCATAACATTTTTAGATGGGAACATTTTTTAGAGGCAGAGCAGGTTGAGGAAGAAATAAAGTTTAGCTAAAAAAAGAATAAGCAAGCAATCTGAAGGGGACTCTGCTTCTCCTTCTTCTGACAGCAGAAAGCCCAAGGAGACTTTATCAATGAAACATTTTCCATTCATCTAAAGAATAATATTAAGTGACCGAAAAAAGCTCAAGTGGTGACTAGAAGAATCAGGAATGTCATGGACTTTAACAAAGAGCAGGTGTTGGGAGGTCAAGATAATGAGGAAGATCAGCAATAATGTGAAGTTAATGAATAAATGGATAAATTGGAAGTATCATTCATATTAGATGCAGCTTAGATATGTTACCTGTGGTTCTGCAAGAAGTATCTGAAAAAAACAATGTAAGTTTTTTTGACTGTGTTAAACTGGTGGGAAGACTAAAACAAGCATAATGTACAGAAGGACACTGAAGGGAGTGAAGTAGTAAAAAAAAAGTTTTAATATATTAAAATGTGTATCAAATTTCACAATTTAAATTGCATAATATATTGTAAAGCAGTTATGTATAGTACTCAGTATTTTAAATGTGAGATGGGGGAGTTTTATTATTGACTGCTGCATATGCTACTGGTATTAAAAAAGTAATTTTTTTTAATTGTAGGGTATCCAAAGACTTTACCCTGCAACAAGAAAAGCTGTTAAAAAGCATGTTAATGTCGATAAAATGTTGTTTTCTTGGGGGTGAGATAAAAGTGTACTGATCACATATGTAGAATGAAGGGATAATTTACCTCATTTTTACAGAGGTAGATGTCTACACTAATGCCCTTAGATTAAAGCAACAGATAAATGATCTTTAAGCAAACAGACTTGACAAACAGAAAATGCTGAAAAATCTAACACTGTACTGTGGGGTTCAGCAGATCACTCAAGAGTCCTTCAAATATAGCTAGTCATGCTTACAAACCTCCAACCTAATCTTAAATTCAAAGAAAACCAAGTTAATCCTATTCTTAACAAACACTATCAAAATCAAGCATTACATCAAAAGACAACACCACTGGACTAGACAGACAAGAGGAAAAGGTTAACACATGCACCACGCCACACTCAACACATAGTCCTTCAAAACCCAAACAAAGAAACAAAAAGCACGCACCCACATTCACAGAGGCTCTCAATAATAATCTGCCCAAGCAACAGAGACCTCCCAAGCTGAAACGCAGACAACCACCCCCCCCAACACTACCCAAATGACACACAGCCCACAAAATCAGTGTGCCACTCAACCTCAGCCCATAAAGCAAAATAATGTACCCAACACACTAGTCATAGGTGACACTATAGTCAGGCACACTGATGTCCACTCAGCAGGCTAAACAAGGAGAAAGTTACTGTCAGCTGGCTGTCGGGTGTCAGGATCCACCACATAATGCATGCACTCAAGAGCCTCCACAAGTACAAATACGACTCTGTCATTGTCCGTGTTGGTGTGAATGACCGGAGACGTACCTCCCTGGACTACATGAAGAGAGACATGGAGGAGTTCTCGGATCTTGTAGCCCAGACGGGTATGACCCTAGCCCAGAGTTGCATTCTGCCATCGCCCAGAATGATACCACAGTACAAGGACAAAATTAATGACTTCAACAATTGGCTAAGCTTCTAGTGTCATTCTAAGGGGATCCATTATCTGTCTACCTGGGACAACATGGTCGACAGACCACGATGCTTTGCCACAGATGGCCTGCACCTGTTGCCCCTGGGATTCCAGATACTGGCTAAGGCTCTTGCCACCCCTATATTGCCTTTTTTAGGCAAGGTTCAAATGCTAAATTCACCACCGTAACAGGTTCAAGCAAGCAAACTCTGAGGGTAATGCTACTCAATGCTAGAAGTCTAAACCTCAAAATGCACTCACTCAAGGCACTCCTTAAAATGGAGAACATTGACATCTGTGCAGTGACAGAGACCTGGTTCAAGGCTTCAGAGAGCAACCCTGCATTACCAGGCTATACTTCATACCACACCTTTTGGCCACCTAACCTGGACCGAAACACTAAAGGCGGAGGCATGTCCATATTCAATAAGGATATCCACACCTCCAGGCTAGTTGCTCAACATAATGCATCTGAAATTATCCAAGTGCAACTAACACTGGGCAAGACTGCAATCCAGGTTGCAGCTTGTTACAGATCCCCCACCATGCCCCAGGATTCCCACTCTTCATTTCTTAACTCATTAACCCCGAGTACCTTCTCATGGCACCTCTGTGCTTATATCCGAGTGCGCCATGAGAAGATATGAATTGCAAGTGGTTACCCCCGAGTGCCTTCCACAAGCGCAAGAAACAGTAGTGCTGATTTGCAGTTGATCTTAATGTAAAACACACTGAAATTGTAACTAAACTTTTAATTTATCCTATGTAGTTACGATTCAGCATGTTTTTACATTAAGGTCACATTAAACTTTTCGTAGAAAATATGCTGGAAAAGTTGTTGATAAAGCAAGTGGTGGCAGCCAATCAGATGCTTGCAATCCAAGCCACCACTTGCGAAACACCTCCACCCCAACCTAATTTTCTACTAATTTCCCCAAATAAATAGAGAGTCCAGTAGCAGGTATTTCCTTTCTTTTTGCTTATATTTGGAGATTTTACCTGCTACTGGATCCCTCTTCTTTACTGTGCACTTACAGACTGCATGGCTCGCCAGTGAGGCAGTTCCTACAAGAAGTTCCCATGTAATTCATCTTGGCAGAACTACGGCAAGAAAATAGAGCTGTATTGTTATTACATTCCATCCTCCCGATCCTTCAGTATATGTGCCATCCCTCTGAAAGAAACATCAGTTGCAAGATTTTTTCATTGATGGTTGGGGGGAGTAAACAGTGGTGCTGCTCAGTGAAAATGGGAGGTATGGGTTGTCCTGCAGGCAAGCAAACCAGGTAATCTTAAAAGAAAGTACACTGGCTGGAAAATATGAACTACTTTGACAGGCAGCTGCAAATATTTTGTTTTCTGTGTCTTGCAAACTTCCCTCCCAATCCTTCAGTGTGTGTGTGCCATCTCTCCATGTGAGGTATGGGTTGTTATAACTGTGACCAATCGAGGTGGTGAGTAGTGTTTACATTAGCAAATCCCTGTATAACTGTTTGTAGTTCTAAGCTTCTTTGTTAGAATTTTGTTTTACTTGTGTTTCATGTGATGTTTTCTTGCAGCTTTGTTTTATAAGTTGAAAAATGCTGCCTTCATCTTTATGAATATTACTACTTTTTTGTTGGGATGCCTTCTTATTATAGTGTAGTATCCTTAACTTTTATTGGCTGTTTAATGCTTTTCTACCATGACTTGAATTCTTGTCTCTGTGGTTGCGTATGGTACTGGATGGGACGTATAAACTATTTAACTAATTTTGAATGTGTGCTGCTCTCTGTAATTCTCTTTTTAAAGTTCAGTGAATGTCCTTATCTGTCTTCTGTTGTAGCTTTTTCTTTTTCCAGCTTTTATTCTAGTATCGGGCAGTGCAGCTTTGACTCTAAGCTCGTACTTTGCCAAAAGGGCTTTGCATTTTAATGTTATGTTGTGTGTGTGTGTGTGTGTGTGTGTGTGTGTGTGTGTGTGTGTGTGTGTGTGTGTGTGCGCGCACAGAGTTTTGCCTCATTTTTTGTCTGCTCCTCAAAGTTTGCGGTTTTTGTCATATTACTGAGGCTTGAAGTTCACTAAATAATTAAATACATTTGAGTTTAAGAATTCCTATCCTTCAAAAAATGTATGCTGTCACAAATCCTGTTGTTTAGTTTAACAACTAAATTGCCCTGGATGAAAATAAGCAAGCACCTCATTCTGCGAACCACACCACACACTTGTATAGAAAAAGGAAGGTCATAGGATGGTAAAAACATGGTAGCTTTAGTTATAAAAATCTTTTAATGAAATAACGTGATTCATTTCTATATACCAGGGATATCAGTCGCATAAAATAAAGGTGTACATAGAAATTCTACACAGATTGTGAACTGGGCTAGATTCAGTAAATCCAGATGCTTGTTGGGTAAATTAAGCTGGTCAAGTTTGTCAGCCTTTGTCAGTGTCCTGTGGTCTTTTTTTGTATCAAATCTCAGTACGACTGTGAAAATTACTGGTAGGACAAAGATGTACATGTGTGTTTCTGCTGTGTGTTAGGTTAGAAACAATTTAACCAAATAACATTTTCTCTCCCTGTTATCTGCAATAGAATGATGTGCATCCAGGAATAAAAATCATTCTAGATGTAGTAATGTATCATGGATATGGGAAAACTTAATCTGAAATGTACTAGCAGTGGGTAGAAATCATCCTTTTCCAGTGCTAGAATCTCTGCCATGCAATGTGACAGTTGATTACTAAAGCTTATTTGTTTGTTATGCTTTTTTTCTCATTCACAATCAGATCTACTCCAATTTTAGAATTGCTCTGTTCTGTTTTGTTCATGGAGGCTATAGACATCTCAGGAAAACAGTTCTCATTTTCTAGTAAATGGAATTGTCCAGCTTGACAAGGGCCATTTCTCATTGCAGACAAAGACTGAATACCTGTAAAATAATACCAAACAGCTGAAAGTAAGTATTGTGACATAACCAGGTATCAGATTGTAAACTGAAAAGAGGGAAGTCCTTTGTGGTCCCATTGCTGGGGAATTAACTGGTTAGCACCATCTCATACACAGTTGAATGTAGAATAGAAGTTCCAAGTCCCATACATTTATAAAGACCATAAACACAACAGTTATTGAACTTAGGCTGTGGCAAAAACTGTTTGCTTGACCTGCCGAATCTAATCTATTTCCCTATGAATCCGATAAGCTGAAAATTATAGTAGCTATACACTACAGTGACTAGTTTGTATTTGTCATGTGAATGTTTGATTACTATTTTTGACTACTTTTAATGTTTAATTTTATTTGTATCCTTATAAAGAAACTGTGTCATGGGAGTTCTAGATTCATCCTTTCACACAGCTGAGGCATCTGTCCTTGTCTCCATATTTACGTTACTGTTTATAAGAAATACTTGGCATGTTCACTATTTGGTAAAGGGTGTTTATTTACAAAGTCCAGGAATCCCTGCACCTGTAGATTTAAGGCTGTGTAGGATTCACCGTGTATAATGGGGTTGGGTGTTAAGTGTCTCCAGTAGGTTTAAGTATGCATTGTGATAGGGTTACCACCTGTCCCACTTTGCGAAGGACAGTCCCTCTTCAGGCAGTTTTGTCCTGCAAAAAAATTGAAAAAATGGCAAATGTCCTGAGACTTCAGGACAAAAATATTTCCTATGTTTTATGTAATAGTTGCATAAAACAGTTATTCTGTATCTGAAACACCTAAATGTTATACGAAACAAAATAAGCAACTAAAATGCTATAAGAATAAGCTTTTATTTAGGCAGAAAAGTGAAGTTCTGTCCTTTGTACTGGCCGTGGGTATGTTTTGCTCTGCAAAATCTGATGTTTGTACCAAAAATGTCCCACTTTGGGCATTTGAAACCCTACACTGTGAGCTTCTTGGGAGATGGACGGTGACCTATAGCTGGCTAGGATATAGTATGTGATTTTGTCTATGGTGATCTGCAAGTGGAGGGTTTCAACATGCCATCTGTTTTGAACACCCTAAAGTTGTGCTCGCTATGATTGCTACTGATGTATGTTGAGACACCACAACTTTTTGCCCTTGTCTGTGCAACTGCTGGTCTAAAAGTGTGGAAGGCACTGAAACCTTGCACTGTTGTGGTACTGTCTGCCACAGTGTCTCAATAACTATACACGTCTATATTCGAACTAATACTAATGGTGTTTTTTCATGTGGAAAAAGTATATGATTCTATTTCTCATACTATGTTATGGCATGTTAACTGTTATAATATTTCTGACATTTTTTTTTGGGGGACTGGGAACATATGTTTAATAACACTTGTGTTAGACCCATGGTAATGGTTATTTTGGGAAACAAGGATGGCCACTAAGTAGAAGTTTATTTTGCTTAGTTATAAAGGCTGTAAGTGAGGACTGCTATTTCCAAGTTCTCTTCCATCTGTGTCTGTTCTGTGCTTGCTCTGCATGACATATTTCAATCAAAGACCCCAACCAATGTCTTGATGTTCAACACAACAAGAAATATCCATGGTTTTCATGGAAATTTTAGGTCTGATCTTTGTTCTCTGTCTGCTGGCATTGATAAACCAGATATTTCGGACAATATTTCCGCCTTTTTTATTTCGGTATCTTATTGTAACCGGAGGGATGGTTAGGTGTGATAACATGACTTAATACTTTTTGGATTAATTCACAGACTGATCAGCCAGACAAGTTTGACATTTTGGCTTGGCTTACTGCATTTCTGATTATACTCAGTAGTTGCCGGAGTGAGATAAAGGGTATTACTTGCTGACTACTAGCAGCATGGAGCTACCATATATTTTGGACATTTTTCTTGGCTTTGTCAGTCATGTGTGGAATTTAGGTGGGAGGAAGGGCTCAGTAATATACAAGTGTTATACTATTTTTGCTGAATTACTCAGGTCTTCTCCTTACTGATGATGAGTCTGTTACATAACAGCTAGACAAGGTAATATAATGAATGCCTATTCAACAGGTTCTGTGGAGCAATTATCACCTGTGCCTGAACACGCTTAGCTTTGCAGTAATGAAATGCACATCATTAGCTCATTACCAATAAGAGCAGTTACAATATATCACTGAGTCATTATCACTTTTCAGGCCAAACTCTCAGCAGCTGTCACTGTTATTCCCATTAGTAAAAGTCGTTATCACACTGATGAATGCACCAGACAGCTTTGGGTTTTTCTCCACTTGGAGTCATTGCAAGCTACTCCCCACACACACACACACACACACACACACACACACACCAGTTTCTTTCTTTCATTTTTACAATTTCAAAAAAATATAACAAATATATGAGGCATTATGGCCATAGCCGACAGGACACATGTAAATGGAAAAGGCAGAGGTAAGGCAGAGTGCTGGCACTGCATGCAATCGAGAGTCATTGCTGCTACCAGCCCAAAGTCTGTCCTCAGCATACTAGTGGAGCGGAAGTCATTACCCTGCTTTTTCCGTTTAGATGTGCCCTTTCTGTGCCCCCTTGTCAGTCAGCGTCTAATTTGGCGTTTTCATGGGTGGTAGGTATGTACTTCTGCAGCATCATCACCACTTTTGCACCTAATGAAAATAATATTGCCCCTGTGGATAGGAGTGAAGATTTGGATGGGCTAACCAGGCAATGCATATGATATACATACATATGTAGTCTTCCAATACATCGGTCAAACATGAGTAGTAATCTGTTTGCAATTTCTTTCCTGTACAGATTTCTCCACCTTCTGACACTGACATGGCTTCACGAGCAGGAAAATGACAAGTGAATGTGTGGGTATGTGGCCATTCCTACATTCTCTGGGCTGCCAGCCATGCCTCCGAACTGAAAACCAGTACAACTTTAGCTTCCCCACATCCAGTGTGAAGGTATACTGGATTGCAAAAAGAGGTATGCATTGGAGTGGAGTACTGCAGTTAAGCCTGACATTCTTGTGTTGCACATTGGAGGGAATGATGTCATCAGTCAACCACTGGGAAGGTTACGGTTTCAAATCAGAGCAATTTCTGAACACCTGCAGTCATGGTGGCCACATTGTCATTTTGTGTGGTCTGACATAATTCCTCAACAGATATGGAAAATAGTCAACGGGCAGCGCACAAAGCCAGACATTTATAGAATGGGCTCATGTATGGCTTGATGCACAGGGTCGGCAGATCTACAATCTGCCATGACAGCATCACCACAGAAGATGTTCACCTGTTCAGAAGGGATGGCGTTCACCTAACTGAGGAGGGCACTGCATTGTTCTCGACTGACCTCCATAATGGCGTGAGGAGAGCTATGCAAGATTGGTAACATGCAGCTGGTGAGAAGAATGGAAAACACCCATGACCAAGTAGCACCAGTATGGTAAGTGAAACTCTATTATGAAATGTGTTGTGTAAAATATATTTTTCTGAGTTTGTCAAATAAATGCGATAAGGAGCTGGTGACGATGCTGAGAAAGAACTGTTTCAGGAGAGTGCTACCACTAATACACTAATATCTAATATGCCAGTAACCATCCTGCAATACTTTTTTTATTTTGCTTTTACCAGGCATGTGTAGAGTTCAGATCACAGGAAGGGCTTAGTAATATAGAACTTGATCCCTTAGGTCCATTGCTGAATAGACACATATAAAGAGAAAAGGCATAGGTAAGGCAGACTGCTGACACTGAAGGAGGTCGTGAGACAGTAGTGGTATCAGCTGTCTGAATGGGTAGCCACCACAGCTATTGTGGAGTGGCAGTCCTTACCTTGTTTTTTCTCTTTATATGTACCCATTCAGCAGTATGTCTGCTACGCCAAGAATGTGCATATTTATAATCATATGTGTCTACATGGCAAAACAACTGGGTCTGAATGTTGTACAAATGTACAGATATTTTTTTTAGGACTCAGGTTATGGAAATTATGATTTTTTTCATATTTTGGTAAATAACTTTGCAAGGGAACATCTGAATGTGTTAAGTAATACCTCCTTTTGAAGACAGTATTTATAGTTCCAACACGGTAAAAGAACTGTTCCTGTATGTTGTACACATGTACAAATATCAAAGTTTGTTTTGGACTTAGGTTATGGAAAATATGATTGTTTCATATTTTGGTAAATAACTTTGTAAGGGAGCATCTGAATGTGCTACGTAATACTTAATTGTGAAGACAGTGTTCCTAGCTCCAACATGGTAAAAGAACTGTGCCTTTATGTTGTATACATGTACAGATATCAAAGTTTGTTTCAGACTTAGGTTATGGAAATTATGATTTTTTCATATTTTGGTAAATATCTTTGCAAAGGAGCATGTCAGTGTGCCAAGTAATACCTCATTTTGAAGAAAATATTACTCCTTACAACATGGTAAAAGAGCGGTGTCTGTGCAGTGTACACATGTACAGATATCACAGTTTGTTTAGTCTTGTAGGATTATGAAAATTATACATTGCCAATACTTCTCATTGTTATGCCCATATCTTTGCAAGGGAGCATGGTGATGACACAAATGATGCATCATTTTGAAGCTGACATTGAGCTGCACAACTTCTACACTGATATGTACCCTCTTGTCTGTTACAGGTGATGACACATTCTGCTTTATTTATCAGTTATGAGAAATATTATATTAATCATATTTCTGTAAATACATCCGTAAAGGATCATCACATATGGTTAGTTAAAGGTATCACTTTTAAAGCTGATACAAATACAAATTAAATTGTATGGTCCATGGTACATTATACATTAACCAGATATTCTTTTTCCTTTTCCAAAAAAAAAGAGAAATATGCACAATATCAGCATTCCTCGCCAAATATTGACTAATATGCACTATATGCAACTATCACATTTACACTATTGGAAAGGTGATGTCTTGCGAACTTTTTTTTTTTAGTCTAGCTCTAGCTAGTTATGTTAGGTTGTTTTTTTGTTTCTGTTTTTTGTGGATTTTCTGAAAATGAAAAATCTGCTCAAAAGCTGCACTGTTGTTCCTATGGTGGCTTCAGGCAGCTGAGGAGCTAAGGCTGCTCTGTTCCAGAGAGCTGCTATAGAAAAATAAGTTAAGATACTTAATAATATTATTATACAGCCCAATACCTCAACTACCCACATTCAACTGGGACCACTACTCATGCTCATTCAACTTCATCACTCACTTTCATTCATTCTCACCTGACAGTGCCTTTCTTTCCCACACACCCACCCTACCAAAATATGGAGAACCTGCATTCTACCAATATAATATGGGTAACCATCCATTCCCCAACTCAGGGCCCAGCAGATCGCTGGTCAGATCAGACCCCTGCTATTCACCCACCATCATCCATCCACCACCCCCCCATCCCCCAACAAAACCACAATCATATTCCAAAGCCAACTTCATGTAAGTTCAGAAACAAGAAAGAATGCTTAAAGCATTGGAAATGAGGCTGGGTGGAAAGAGCGACTGCTGATATAATGTATACAGCAAATGGAAAGCAGACACACACGCAGACCAAGGACAAATGCAAAAAAAAAAAAAAAAAAGAAAAAAAAAAAAAAAAAAAAAAAAAAAAAAAAAAAGAAAAACAAACAAACTCTACAAGAGAAGGAAGAAGCTGTTGCAAAAAGAGTAAAATCCCAAGACTGGAGGAACTCCCTGGTCAGCGTCAGCAAGAAGCTGAGATCCCTCATAAAATCCTCCAAAGCCAGTTATGAAAATAAAATCCCCACTGATTCCAAAGCCAAGAACACAGCATCCATGGGACCAAACAACATCCCAGGCTGTGTACTGCATGAACTGCAGATCAAACTGGCACCCCACCCAAGTACCATGTACAATCATAGCCTCACCTCAGGCCATGCGCCTACTGAATGGCGCACAGCGATGGTTATCCCACTCCACAAAGTGGGTGCCACCATGGACCCTGGAAACTACCGCCCCATTAGCCTGACGAGCCTGGTCTGCAAGGCCATGGAACGTACTATATTGGAGCTTATAAACAAAGACATAGGTAACCTCCAAACCCTGAACCCCACTCAGTTTGGGTTTGTAAAAGGTATATCTTGTCTATTAAACCTGACTGACTTCTTTGAAGCAGTCACTAGAGCTGTAGACGAGGGCAAGGTAGTGCACACACCCTATCCTGACCTCGCCAAGGCTTTCAATACCACCCCCCACTCTGGAATTATAGATAAACTCACTAAACTGGGCATAAATACCTATGTCACAAGATGGGTGGCCAACTGGCTCACTGACAAAACCCACACAGTAAAAGTAGCCAACTCCAAGTCTGACTTCAGACCAGTGACGAGTGGAGTACCACAGGGTTCGGTCCTGGGTCCTCTCCTGTTCGGCATCTACTTCTCTGAACTGCAAGCCAACACAGAAGGTCTAACAAAGTTCGTAGATGAGTGCAAACTGGGAACAATAACAGAATCACCTAATGATGCAAACATTCTACAAAAGGGCCTCACAGAGACAGATGCTTGGTGTCAAAGTCATGGCCTCAAGCTCAATGCCAAGAAGTGCATTGTCATCCCCTTTGGGAAAAACTCGGTACCCATGAACTACCACATAGGCAGTAGCTCACTAAACACTGAAAGTGTGATAAGAGACCTCGGGACACACGTGGACAGTAGCCTCTCCTTTGATAACCACATCGCCACAGTAGTCAAGAAATCCTTCTACATGGCACACCTCATCACAAAAGGGTTCTCCTCTAGAAACAAGTTTGTCATTGTTCCTCTCTACTCATACCTCATCAGACGCATTATAGAGTACAATGCCCCATTTGGCATATATCTCGCAAGACACCTACAACAATTGGAAAGGCCACAGAAATACCTCACTAAGAGGATTACCAGCCTCAAGCAGATGCCATAGGCAAACAGTCTCAAAAAACTCCAGCACTACTCCATCGCATATCGCCTACTCAGAGGCGATCTCTGCCTAACATACAAAGCTATGTCAAACCCAGAGCTGCTGGACATGCTACACTTTAAAAAAATCCCAGTCTCTCTGAACCACATGCTCCAGGAACCTAAACCTTGTCAACAGAACATGCTGGAGGGATAGATTCCCGTCCCAGAGACTTCCCATACTCTGGAAAAAGCTACCCATTCATGTCAAGCAAAGCTTCTCAGTGGCCCTCTAAGAAAAATATTGACGACTGGATGGGAAATAGAAAATTCACCCTGGGGATCACTTCTGTGGCACTGCTTGACAAGGGTACAGGAAAATAAATTTCCTGGGTGGCAAAAGCCAGGGAAACTTTTTGTCTAGGTTTATACAGTCCCCAAGGCTGATAGCCTAGTACCTACCTTTGAACCACAACACAAATAATATCACAGACTACATTGCTGGACGTTTCTCTAGATGAAGACCTAAAATGTAAGCATCATATTTATCAAGCCATTGAAAAAATACACACAAAAAAATGGTGCACTTTACAGTCCACATCTCTTACAATCTGCTGTGAAACCATAGCTTCATTATATCTTCTCCCATCACTTCTTCATGCAGCTTCCATGTGCTTGCACTCTATACGTATGAAGAAACGGGTTCCTATTACAACACCGAAGATGCATTCTTTCGAATGCGTCTTGGTCGAACATAAAAGACTGTAAAGGCAAAATATCGAAGCGGCTTATTCTTTCCTTGGGAAAGAATTCGCTTAGCTGCTTCATTAATTTGCCGTTTTCGGCACTGTAGTGCGGTCTCGGAGTTGGTATATTTAAGTAGGGGGTGATGTGGGGGGCAAAGGCCCCCACTTAATGTAATGTTTTAAAGTGTTTTCGTTTTTTTTTTTTATTGGAACAGCGATTTTTTTCCCTTGGAAAAAAAAAATCGCTGTTCTGATAGTTCGACATTGTAAGCTTTTGCTTACATAGGGTCGATTAATCACCATTCGCTTTTTTTCGGTGATGTAATATAAACCCTGAAGAAACTGGATGTATGCTTACAAAATATCTACATTTACAACTAACCTTAATCCAGAACACATCACTGTGTTGCCCTTAAACAATTATACTGGATTGAACTTCCACAATCCCTCTCCTACACACAACTCATTACTGCATACAACCAATATATAAACCTGAAAAATGTCCTTTAAACAATGTTCTCCAGCACTACTTACCAACAACAGAACTGCACTCAGGAAATAAATGTCTCCTAATTTCTCATAAATCTAAAACCACAGGATCATAAGAAGTTAACAGGCTAATGGCCCGAGGGCTCTTACAAGCCTAGTCAAATGTTACCCTTATTTACCATGATCAGATCTACTGCCCCTGTTCAAGGAGAACACATGTGGAACCCCCAGGGTGAATTTACAATTATCTATGCAATCATCCAGACTGTGTTTGAAGAGGGCCAATGAGGTACTCTGTTTGATGCGAAGTGGGAGTCTATTCCAAAGGTGTGGTAACCACTGGGAGACAAATCTGCCCCTCCAGCAGGTTCTACTGATTTCACATACCAGGTTTAGGTCTTTGGAGCAAGTAACCCATGTTCCATTTGACTTGTGGATGTGCAGAATTTCCAGTAAAGCAGGGTTAGAGATCACCTTATATGCAAGGCAGAGATCGCCTCTGTGTAGTCTGTATGAAACAGAATAAAGTAACAGTGATTTCAGCCGATCCACATAGGACAGCTGCTGAAGACCTTGAATTTTCTTTTTGAGGAACTTTTGTGGTCTCTCCAATTGTTGCAGGTGCTTTGAAAGGTACATTGGCCTAATGAGTGAAGAGTACAGGGAGGTGATAACTTCACTTTTACTCAAGGCAATGCCCTTATTTATGAGGGGAGCCATATAGAATGCCCTTCTTACCACTCTGGAGACATGGTGATCAAAGGCAAGGTTGCTGTCAACCCGAGCGCCCAGATCTCTCACCACTGAGTGCTTACATAGGGCATTACCATCGATGTGGTAATTTGGAGGAACATCGCTCTTGCTGAAAGGGATGATAATACATTTTTTTGCATTGAGTTTGAGGCCATGACTTTGGCATCGATCGTTTGTTTGTGTAAGACCTTCTTGAAGGATGTTGACATTGTTTGGAGATTCTATTACCACACCCAGTTTGCAATCGTCAGCAAACTTTGTCATCCACAGTCCCTTGGTTTCAGCTTGTACTTAGGAGAAAAAGATTTCAAACAGTAGAGGTCCCAGGATAGATCCCTGTGGACCACAATACTAACAGGTCTGCAAGTTGGAGGTGGATTCCCCTATTTTGACTGGATGGGTTCAATCAGATAGCCAATTCACAACCCACCTTACAATGTAAGAGTTGATGTCTAGCAGGGAGAGTCTGTCAATGATGACTGAGTAAGAGATAGTGACAAATACCTTGGCCAAGTCTAGGTAGGCTGTATGCACAGATTTGCTCTTGTCCAGTTCTGTCTCAAAGTCGTCCACCGGGTTTAACAAGCATGCATGATCTCTCCTTGACAAATCCAAACTGGGTAGGATCTAGTGTTTCGAGGTTACCTATATCTTTGTGGATAAGGTCCATGATGAGTCTCTCCATGACCCTGCAGATAAGGCTAGTTGGGCTAATAGGTCTGTAGTTCCAAGGGTCAGCAGAAGCACCACCTTTGTGCAGGGGGATAACGGTGGCTGTTTTCCATTCAGCTGGGATGAAGCTGGTGCTTAGACTGTGAATGAAAAGACTAGCCAATGGTGATGCTATTTCTTGTTTGAGCCCATGTAGGATGCAGCCTGGGATGTTGTCAGTTCCCACTGATGCTTTGTTTTTGGCCTTAGAGAGGGCATTTAAGGTGACAGGGATGTCATGAAGTACGTGTGGCAGGGATGGGGAGTGAAGTTTTCACTGAACCTGTTGGCTAGCAGGTTAGCTATGTCCACCGGCTCAGTGTGTGTGTTACCATTAACTACCAGTTCAGCGCAAATCTGAGGCTTACTTTTTAGGTTATGGATGTAACTAAAGAACACCTTATGGTTGTTCTTAGTTGAAGAAGCTAACTTGGATTCATAGTTTGCCTTGGAGGACTTCACAAAAAGTATTGTTTGCTTATTTAAGCTGAGAAGGAAGTCTCTCCACTTTACAGCCTGCTCCTTCTTACTCCTGGACAGCAGTTTCTTCCTTTTATTGTAAAGCTTGTTAATGGTGGCTGTCCACCAGGCAAGTTTGCTTTTACTTGAGGAGCTTATTTTGGTCCTAACAAGTACTACCAAGTCAATGCAGTTATACAGGTGCTTGTACAGGGCATTGGTGTAGAGCTCGGCATAATTACTGGTTCCATCAGAGGGGAGAGGTGCAATGAAGCTATTTATACCATCCCATAAGACATTATAATATGCTTTGGAGAAGTTTGTTAGTCTTGTTGCTGCTAAGGGAGGGTCAGCTGTGATAAGTTACCTCAAATGAGACCGATTTGTGGTCAGATCTCACCAGGGATAAACTCACAATGTGGGATCTACAGTGGTCTCCCATATCTGTAAGCACCAGGTTCCAAGATGTTGGCGCCCCTGGTGGGGGTGTCAACCAGCTGGTCCAGGGCAATGGAATTGACAAAGTTGTGGAACTTTTGGGCAGGTGAGTCTGAGCACGAGTAATTCACCCAGTCAATGTTAGGGTAAAGTCGCCCAAAACTATGGTGTTAAGATGTAGCTTCATAGACTTAAGCTGATCCAAACAGGCAGAGTGGGTGTTCCGATTCATTGAGGGAGTTCTGTAGATAGCAATGACTTGAACAGGTGTCCTACCAACAGTTAATTGCACCTGAAGTATCTCTAGGGTGTCATACTGTTTGACCAATCTGGAGTTGTATTTATCCTTGATGAATATTGACACAATGCCTCCTTTAGTTTTCTTGCCTTCGGTTTGTGGTCTGAATGTGTGGAAGGAGGTGTAATATGGTATGGCTGGGGTGCTCTCCACAGCCTTGAACCAGGTCTCCATGACTGCCCAAATGTCTGCATCCTCCAGGGTGACTCACTTTACTCAAGTTAAATCACTAAACTGTAGAACATATCGACTGAACTACAGCTAGAAAAACTGAAATCCTTTAAAGCCAGACTCAAACAATACCTGTCGAACTCTTGGTTCTGCTCCTGCTCTGCACCTGGATAATTGCACCACCTCATCACTCTAACTTATGTTCATATAACTATTCTCTTTTCTACTTGTATGTAGCCAACATGGGAATTTCTGTCTACTATGTTTGTAGACACCATGTGTGTGCTTACTGGCTTCTTTTCTTTGTTCATGCCTATGTATGTTATTAGAAACTTTTTGAATTTCTCAAACCCACTCTGGGTAGCTTAAATTATAATCATATGCTATGTTTCTAATGTTTTTATATGTAAACGTGGAGCTTTTCTTCACAGGCCTCTGTTGAAAACAGGTTTTGGTTAGTGTTCTGGTCGACAAAAGGAAATAAGTACATTCAGTATTTGACCAACACTTAACCTGAAGCAATTAAATTAAATAACCATTTTACTCATTTTTAATTACTCATCTAAGGTTTTAAGGGACATTACTGCAAAATCTGTACAATACTGCTTTTTAAACGTGTGTATGAGTTAAATATGAAAGTATGTTAAGTTGCTTTTCTCCAGTTTAAATAAATTAACAAAATTATCTAACTGCTCTGCATCATGATGTAAATTTGGCAAAATAAAATGCAAAAAAAGATGATGCCATTTATTCTACAAGTACTTTTACAACATAGGTTCCTAAGTTTGTGAAAACCAGTGTTTCAGCTCTGGGGCCTTTAAAAAAGATACCTTAAAGGATGGACTGAAAATTTCATGACCCATCTATGCATCTAACTTTGTCTTAAAAACACTGATATTGATGAAGAACTCCTAATGTGGAACAATTTTTTCCATACTTTTGGCATGGCTTGGGTAATAAAATTGTTATGTCACCTACTTATTCAAGGAAAAATAAAAATTCAAGTTTCTGTGCCTTAGCCCTATACAATTAGCATAGAGATCTACATTCAAAAATAAATGCATTATTTCATCCCTAAAAGCAGAGTATACTAATATCACCTTAACCGAAAAGTGCCTGCAATGTACAGAATACACATTTAATCCAATGCAACTTTCCATTAACATGATGAATGAACTTAAATAATTCTCTTGGTATACCTATGCTGAAATGATTTAAATTTTTGAAGATATGTGCTGGAATACTTACGGAAGGAGCTACTGCATTCTAATAATGGTTTTATATAGATTACTATACTGTCTAATCCCTTAAAGAAATTGCTTTTAATACCTGACCTATCTGCCTTCACAGCCTTACATCGAATACTGTCAACATGTTTATCACAGGATAAAGTTTTACAAACAGTCTAAGATATTTGCAGTCTTGTACTTCTATAAGAACTGACCCATCTAAGATTAATAGTTCTCTTAAAATGCGACTACCAAAAATCATAATCAGATACTTAAGTTGACCAAAAAATCAAACCTGTATTTGTTGCCCAACAAGAGGTGTCGCACAGGTATTTACTTATAATTGCATAATCAATTTTGGCAATGGCCAAATAACAATCTTGCAATTGTTAGCATATTGGCTGAACCAGCAAAATTCAATTACCAGAAATGTTGAAAAAACAAGATTGAATAGAAAATGCCCTAATACAGACCCTTGAGGCACACCTCTTGTAACTGGTGAAAAGTTAGAACGAACCTATTCGGTAAGGAAACATTGTGAGTAACCTGTACGCTATGTTGAAATACAATTTATTAGATAAGGATTAAACTTATACTTTACTATAAATTATCCTGAATACCATGATAATGTATCAAAAGCTTTGGCCAAATTTAGATAAATTACCCCAAATTTTAGAACCAAGTCAAGTGTTAAAGCTACTTAATCACAGAATTGTATAAGACTGGTAAGTGTGGAAATGTTAGTTATAAACCCATGTTGATTAATGTCCATAGCGTCTAACCAATGATTATCCAAGTTAAATACTTGTATAATACACTTTTCATAACATTTATACAGCAGAAGGGTTAAACTACCATTATAATGCAGAAAGCACAGTCATAAGGGTTGAGTGGGGAGGTATGGTGCAATCAAATTGACAGGCACATGGCACATAAAGCAGAATAAATTGTGCATTATACATGCAGACACTGGATGAACTGAAATGACTAAAGTTAAGTTCAACACTAGTGAAACATGATTCAAAGATGAGAGATTTTCTTACCCTTCATTTACAATGATTTGTTGGGGATTTTTTCGTCCAGCGTCATACTCCGGTTCTACCATCTGTTCTGAAAGATCTGCAGTGCTGCATACCTTTAAATTAACTGACTCCTGGTCGCTACTGAGTTTCTCATCCTGCACATTAGTTGAGTGGTCCAAAGTTACTGCAACTGCAAAGAAATAAAACAAATATAGCAAACACAATAAGTAAAGAATCATACATATCACAGATAAAAAATGGAATAATGATACAGAAAAAATCATTAGTAATAATAATCCTTCTGGAATACAGTCAAAATTGTAAAGGTCTAAACAAAAGTCAGTTAGGAAGGTCAATAAATATTTTCAAGATACTTTACTGAGGAAAGAGAAAGGAAGGACAGACGCTCAATACAAGTCAAAGGAAGTTGAACAGAGAACAGTGAAACAGCAGGAACATATTTCCAATGAATTGTTAAAAGACAAAATGAAAGTGAATTCCAAATACAGTCAAAGAAATAAAGTTACAGAATACTTCTAGTACTAATGATGGACATAGGAATTATCCTAAAGAACTGATGCAGCTTTATAGAAAAAAAAGACAGAAAGGTCAAGGAGATACCTACCCTAAATAACAGAATGAGGGTACTCACTACATTTACTTATCTCTGAGGGGGACCTTTCTGTCTGTAATGGATGGAACTTCCTCCCCTGCTGACCCCTCCTCAACAGTACCTTTTCCATTCTTCAGTATTTTCATGCTCTGCAGGTCATGACCCTGCTTCTAGAGGCTGCCTACTGACATTTTGAGGACTGTAAGTGTGGTCTCCTGAGTAGCAGACTAAAAGTGGGAATGTGACAGAATTTGACCCATAAAGGTGGAGGAATATTCACTCTCAAAATTAAAATTAAGTGCTTGTAAACAAAGTACTGCAGTTATTAAAATACACAAGAACAAAAAGCATAAATTAAACAAATAAGATAAACATTAAAACAAGTGACAAATCAAAACCATAACGACTGCTAGACATAAGGGAGTGTCAACAAAAGCCAGATCAAGCAAGTATGATTTAAGAGAAGCCTTTAGAGAGGATAAGAAGTTCAGGAAGCATGGTAATTGATCAGCAACTTATTGCATACCAGAAGACTTAAGCCACAGCCCCTGAACCACTAAGAACACCAAGGTGGCAGAATGCAATGGCTCAGCAGAAAAGCAGATAATAATCAACTCCTACAATTAAAGAAGGATGCAAGGCCATGTAGGAACTGCAAAACCAATACTGAAATTCTGATCATTAATACAAGACTGACAGGGGAAACAATTAAGCACCATCAGCATGGGAGTAACTTGCTAATGATGGGCAATCATAAATAACCAAGCTAGGGAGGTCTTCACTAGCTATAACCAGTAAATTTCAGTATTGGGAAGCCCAAGGTAAAAGAAACTGCAGTAATTGAGACAAGGAGAAACTACAGCAATGCAGGCAAATGAGAAAATAAGTACAAGGTTATAGCTCAGAGTCCCACCTCTCCGCTTATCTAAGGTATGGTAGTGCACATTTTCTGTTTGAAACAGTTTTGTGGTGGTGATCTGCAATTAAGCTAAGTGAGCACACCTGCTGAATTAAAAAAAAAAACATACAATTTTAAACATGCTAGACTTACCAGGACATGAATCTGTGAGTGAGGTAAGTAGAAGGGCCAGCCAAGAAAAAGATGAACTGCAAGAATGTAACTAGTATCCAAGTATAAAGGGCCTGTTCAAAGATTCAATGAGCTGTCAAAGGAGGTCAAAAGTCTGGATCAATGCGCAAAACAGTAGTGCTTTGTGAAAGTGTAACCTGGGAACAAATGTACACAATGGACATATATTTGAAAGCTTCACGCTTCTGAAGGAGAGACCTTTTAGTGTACTGATAATACGTTTAGCCACATAATGTTAAACAAAGATACACTTGGCAATATACCTGGATAGTGTTTGCTTAGCCACAACCAGACCACTCAACCCATAACAAAGAAGATGGAAAATTGGCCTATCTTCTTGAAATCATAACCTCTCTCAGTGAAACCTGTGATTAATGGTGCACATCAAGGGGGTATGGAGGGCACCTTCCTTGTAATTTTGCACAAGAAATAAAAATGAGGTGGCGAACGGACTGACTTGTAGGACAGGTCTGAGACCACCTTTTGAGAGGAAATGTGTATTAGTCCTACAGAACAAAAAGTCTCTTTACAATGTTTATATGCAGTTCCCTATTTCCTGTAGGGCAAATGTACTGCAAGTACAGTGAACATCCTCCAAAAACTGTGGCTTTCAAAAGAAGTACTTCAGGTCTTCTGAACCAGCAAGTTCAAAAGAAGGATGAACAAGGCTGTCAGTTATGAAGCTGAAGTCCCAATGAAGAGAAGGTTTCTTCAAAGGTGATGTACTGTTTGATAAGCATATGCAAGGCCTCAGATCTATCCCCAAAGGTTATGATGAACCAACCCCCCCCCCCAATTACCAAATAACTAAGACTGAAGTCAGATAGGTCAGTCACAGAAATTGTATAAACAACTTAGATGGTTACACACCCCACTAAAGAGTAGAAGAATGATGGAAGGGAAGCAAAGAATCCAAAAAGGCACCAGATTATCTGTGGCAAGTATCAATCCAGTATTTACTTTTAGCTGGAAATTTTTGGCAATTATCTGTATGCACAAAAAAGAAAGGACAGCACCAATGGAATGCTGGAGATGCTGTGAAGCAAGAAATTAGACTTGCTTTATCTTTTAATCAGGAGTCTGAAATTTCAAAACAAAGTCCTGCATACAAAAAGGTTTGTAAAGTAGTTAACTTGTGCAAGTTATTTTCCTACTTGCACCTACGGCAGGAAAAAAACACAAAAAGAAAAAACTAGCCCAATTTTACTTAGTGGTCTTCCAGTGCTGAAACTAATATGCTAACAATGAAGGACAGAAAAATCCCTACCATGGAGGAATGGGAAAAGATAATATTGGAAGTTAAGGACAGCAAAAGTATGACATCTATTAGTAGAAGAAAAAGGTACAGACTTTATTACAGAAGGGTATGCTAATGCTACAGAAATCGAACTCCACAGTTTGCATTTCACTCCTTTACTTGCTGGATGCCTATTAGAGTCCAGTGCTCCCAGTATCGCTAAAATGCATCTATCCCTTAAAAGAATAAATGCTAAATGTGATGCGCAACACCAACACCACCCCCCCCTTCTTAAAGAGTTCAGTAAAAACTCCAAAACTGACCCAGGCAAGCTACAGTCTTCACTGTGTAATACCTTAAACCTCCTGTAGTGGAGGACCATGAGATATATGCAAATTACCTCTTAAGGATTTATCATCAGTGTTTCAGCCTCATGGCATCTGAACGCCCATAACTTTTAATTTTTCAAGTCTTTATGGGTACATTCAGACCAATAAAACCAAACCCCACTAGCTGTAGCAATGTTTCGGCCTTTTTCTGACCTCGTCAGTACAACTTAAGTGGACTGTCTGGCTATACTTTAGAAACAGAGTTTAAAATCAAGCCTGATGTACATAATTATTAGGCTGCCTGCAAAATATCACAAACCTGCAAACTAATTATCCAATCAAGCCAAACCCCACTAGCTGCAGACATGCCATGTTTCATTCTTTTTTCTGACCAAATCAGCACAGCATAAGAACAAATGTCTCCTTGTGCATTAATATACCACATGTTTATTAATAGGGGCTAACCCATGAAATTGGTGACTGCTGTAAAAAATGAAGCTGTACATAAAAGGAATACAGGCTTCTATGTACCATTATTAAAACTGGGTGCCCCCCCCAATGGGCATACACTTATTTCAGAAAATCACACAGTGCAACAAGCTCAAGTTTCACTGAGCTTTATGCCAACATCGAATGATAAAATAGATTCCAATATTCCTAATACAGTCGATAATGCCCAATCCTACATTACAACTTATAATTTGGATAGTAAATATATTTCTGAAATCATTGAAAAGAACTGGCAATTGATTGAAAAGAATTAGCAATTGATTACCAGTGATCAAGACATTTATGAAAGACTTGGGGAATGTCCTAAGACTGTGTATAAAAGAGCCTTCAATTTTAAAAATATCTTTGACAATGTGTCTAACTATATGCAGAAAACCACAGGCAAGATGTCTAACTGGGGCGTGTGTGGGCAATACTGCTGTATTTTTGTGGGAAAGGTGTACAGGCTGGTAACAAATATAAGCATCTTAGGTCATTTTAATTGTCATACGTAAGGTGTTGTTTTCATTGCCATGTGTGTAAGATGCCCAGCATATTACACTGTTAAACTGAGCGAAAATTAAAACAACGCATCTATGTACATGTGTATGAAATTAGTAAAGGCAATATGGTTAGCTGGGAGTATCTTTTTGGTGCTGGATATGGCTTTCCCAGGCTCTTGCGCACATGCTTTTCAGAAAATATACATGGGGTTAGATGACTAGGATCAAACTAGATACCAGGGTGCCCTCTATTTTCTTTCTCCAAGAGGATGAATCAGCTCTGTCTTTCCTTCACCTTTATTCTTTTCTTTATAATTAGAACCTATGGCCTCTTAAACTAAGGTCATATCCCATCACTGAATAGCATTACCCTGACTACAGCTACAGTCATAAGGTAGCACTATATGCTGATTGCACTTTACCAATCCTGAGAAGAACCCTCCTTGATTATAAGAAATATTGGCATGCTTTGGAGAGTCTCAGTTTATAAAGTCAACATACAAGGAAAAAAAAGAAGGATTTCAAATTATATTATACTCCCTCAGCTGGCTAGTGTGATGATGTGAGGTACTGCCAGCTATGCCAGGAGAAGTAGGGCAGTGGATCTGTAACATATGCCGGCATAGCTAGCTGGAGTTTTGTAAAGAACTGTGTCTCATTTGTAGAGCAAACTGATTTCTACAGGCGCTTGTGCTGAAAACGTATTTGTAAAGCAGCTTGTGTTAAAAATGTACTAAACATCCTGCTGAGAAAAAAACAATGGGTCCTGCTGGACAGAAAAAGAAATGCACCTGTATGTCAGAATGTATTGTAACTGTTGAGATGAATATATTGCAACAGAGGATACTGGAAGAGAAGAGTTTCATCTCAGGGCAGCTAACTCTGAAATAGTCTGACATTAAATTACCTGGTTTAGGCAATAAAGATTGTATCTTACAGTTCTGATTGCAGCCAGAGAGAAAATGTCTGTTAAAACCAGGACTAGGAATCCTACTGTATTTGTCCTTAGGGGTGAACTAATTGCTATCCTGGAAGGGTGGAAGTTTTTGAAATTATTTTGTAGCTTCCAGATGCTGTACCACATCCTAGCAAAGGTGTGTGTGTGTGTGTGTGTGTGTGTGTGTGTGCGCGTGTGTGTGTGTGTGTATTATGATACATATGTGCTAGACTCTGGTTCATTTTCTAGTAAAGGGGGTAGTGTGGGAGCTAGAAGTCAGGTGACCAGATGTATGTGATGTCATTCTATAATCCTGCACTGAAATTATGTTTTGATACTATAGGAGACGGAATTCTTGGGGCAATCTGTTTTTGAAAGCTGACAAAGAAGCATCACTCACCTATTTCATCTCGCCTTGGTTTATTAAGTAACCAGGGAATAGTAATTATTTAGATCAGTCAGGGAAAATATAGTGAGATTAGTTAAGTAGTAGTATTGTGTATTAGTATAGTAAAGGCAAATCTACAAATGCCTTATATAAACACATGTCCACCAATCACGAACATGAATTTAAGTTTTCAGTTTTACAGCATGTTCAGTAAGATGCGAGAGGGGGACCCGGGAAGATTATTTTGGAACAGGAAGTGTGGTGGCAAATCTTTTTTAATGCCACCACACTGTCTGGTCTTAATGACATTACTTCCATTACGAGCCTTCTTAAAATGAAAGCTTATGGTAAGTAAGAATTTTGTGTGTACTTTTAATTATCAACAATACTTGCATTAATATAGGACTCGTGTATTCACTTATTAATTTCTGAATATATTTTATTCTACTACTGGATTTCACTGTATGTTTTACTTCTACAACATTTGCAAATTTCCAGTGTCTGTACCTACTATTTTAACACACTGCGTGTATATGTATACCTGTGTATATACACATACATGCACATACGTGTGTGTGTGTGTATATATATATATATATGTATATATATATATATATATATATATACACACACACACACACACACACATATATATATATATATATTTTTTTTTTTAATAATAATATATACTTATTTTTTATGGACATAATGTTCATACATTTTTGGTTGCTTTTAGTAAATTGCTGCTTGGTAGTGTGTCTCTTTTAGGTTTTTAAAAAAACTTCCACATGATTTTTTTTAGTATGAAAGTTCGTCACATGATCTGTTTCTTATCAGATGATGTTTGGTAATACTGGACAGAAGAGTACATCTTTCAACTTTCAAGGATTGTATTTATCCCTTTTTATCGTAAATTTTGTTTTCTCTTTACGTGTGTGAAATAATTTTTTTTCTCTGGTACCAAGCTTTTTTGGGTTTTCTTGTCAAGTTTGTTTGGTTCAGACCAATGAAATTTTCTCGTATGAAGTCTGACCAGAGGGAGCACAGGGATGGTGGTTGTCATGAACCCCAAAAGTCCTTAGCATCTCACTTGTTGAGAAATAACTTTCGGAGATGAGATTTTGGGGAAAAATGGACAGGCTGTGAACTCTCAGCTTGGGGGAGGAAGCCATGCATTTTCTGTGTGTCCTGTCTGCAACCCAGAAAACCAGATTCTGCACAGGGACCATGTGGGATTTTTTTGTAGTTTATAGTGAAAAACAGATCTGTCAGAAATTAGAGGGTGAAGTGGACATGCTGAAGAAGAATTTCTGGATAGAGCGCCTGGATGAAAAGGTCATCCAGGTAGGGAAAAATCTGGATTCTCTGAGTGTGACAGAAACATACTACTGGAGCTAGACACTTTGTGTACACTCCTGGAGCTGTGGAAAGACCAAAAGGCAGATCAGTAAAATGAAAAAGCAGGAAGCCAGAGAAAAAAACTTGCAGAATCTCCTGCAAGAAGGACAAATCTGTATGTATAGGTGTCTTTTGGAACTAGTGACACTAAGAAAGCTTGGGGAGGATGAAATTCAGAAGAGTCTGAAGACAGCATTTTGAAGGCTGGTACCTTCAAGTAAGTGTTTAGGAGAGACAGGTCTTTGATGGGTCTCCACTGTCCCTATTTACTTGGGACCAGAAAAATCCAGGAATAAAACCCTTTTTCCATGAAGTCCTTTGAGACTTGGTCAATGGTGCAGATTCAAGAGGTCATGAATAATGGAGGCCAAAAGGCCTAGTTGGTTTTCAGGAGATTGTGGCATGCCTTTCTGAGAGGGAATATTTTCTCAAGACATGGCATAACAGCTCTTGATGAGAGAGGACCTACCTGTCTGTACTAATAACTTTCCACCTGGCAAGGGACAGCAACAGTCTTTGGTGAAAGAGGAGTAATGGGACTGAGGGCGAAGGGTGCAATGTTGCAGAGAAGTCACAGAATTTTTGCTTCCAAAGACAGGCCTCTCTGATAGAGGTTACCTATGTTGTTTTAAAAGAGTACCTCTTCCTAGGGGTTTCCCTTTGTTTCTGATCTGCTCTGGGATCCCTTCTAATGAATGACGGAGATTTAGGTGGATAGTTCCTATGGTATCCAAGAACTGAGAAGAGTAGAATCTGTCTGCAGTCCTTCGTTGCCTTACCCTGGTCATGAAGAATTTTGAAAATGCTTGCAGCCTGTGGATCAAATGGTAAGTCTTTGCCCAAGGGAGGTTCTAAAATTTTTGATTTGAAATCCTCAGGGATAGGCTGACTGTAAAGCCATGCATATCTGTGAATAACAGATCCAGAAGTCGCTGCCTTAGAAGAAGCATCCACAGCACTGCAAGTGCACTTAATGCTGTGCCTGGCAATTTGAGCGGCCTGCGATAGTAAGCCCTTCCTTAGATGCTTAGACTCAGCTGTAGGAGGGTGCAGTATAACTTTAAGGAATGCAGGACAGAGATTAAGTAAGTAGTTATTTGAGTCTGATAGCACATTGCCCTAAAGGCAACGGTAGAAGGAGATGCAAATCTTCTTTCTCCATCTAATCTGGTGTCCATAAGAAAGGCACTAGCAGTGGGCAGAAGCTCAGAGGGCTACCTCAAGAGGGAGACACTGCAGAGGGGTATGCCACTGGATAATTGTATATGTATTTTAGGTAATCACGCCCCTTGTAAAACCTGTCTGGTCTTTTAGAAGCTGGTAGTTTTGAATCAGGTGAAGAAGAGCTGGACTGAAAGGAATCCTGGAAGGCCTCAAGGAGAAGAGGACTGGAGAAAGGGAAGGAGTACAAATCTCCAAAAGGGTATAACACCTCTTCTGAACATGAATCTGCATGGATTGCAATTCATAGAGTTTCATCATGTTCTGTACAGCCTCTCCAAAGGAAGCTTTCTCAATAGGGGAATCCTGTGAGAGACGGTCCTCTTCATCAGAGGACATTTGTCCTGGAGAATGCAGCTAAGAGGAACAGTCAGGAGAATGGCAAGAATTGTAGTTCTATTCTTCCACAGAAAAGAATGAAACCAGGGTAAGTTTTGGAGAAGTAGCCTGAGGTTGCAGAGATTCAAAGGAGGGAAGTTTCAAAGACATAACAGCTTTGAACAACCACGATGAGAAGTCTAGTCACTCCTTTCCCCTAGCTGCTGAAGGACAGGCCACATGCCTCACCATTTTTTTCCTTCTTTTTAGGCATGATATCCACCTGGATGAGATGGGGTGACTTCTATTACAAAGTCTTGGATCTTTTCCCCTAAATAAAATATGACGGAAGCCGTGCTATCCTCAGAAATGATGAGATGCAGTGCCATAATGTTATCAGCAGTCTGCAATGTCTCAGGAGCTATACTGGTCTCCGACGAGATCTCTCTAGCAGACAACTGAGTAGTAGCCTGACATACCATGGGTTCTGGAATGTCATTGGGTATGTTAGAGTTAGAAATGTTGGCCTGTGGATACATTTCAGGCCTCTCTAGTTTTTTTCTTTGGCTGCAGATGATCATTCCAAGGATGTGGAGTCAGCCATCTTGGACTGAGCCAATTGTTTAAGATGCTGGGGCTCTAAAAACGTGTTAAGAGTGGAAAGCCTCAACCTGAGTTTCGGGAACAAACAGACAGACTGAGCAAGATCTGGATCCTGTTCTGGGCCTAGGCATAAAAAAAAAAAAAAAAAAAAAAACACTTGGCATGCACATCCTTGTACGGAATCTGCCTAATGCACTCACACTTGCTCCTCCTAGCTGACATCTAACAACTTTCAACAAAATAGTGCAAGTACAAAGGAAAGTTCCCCAACAGGGTACTTACCTGCACAAACAATCGAAGCAAAGGTACCAATGATCAAACTACAGTCTGATGGATGTACGACTTGCATTTGGGCAGGCAGAGAGACAGTCTGACAATCCAAGATCATACGTCCAGCTGCACACCACAATGCATCTAAGCAGAGGTCATGGTTTGGAAGTATGACCTAGGGAAGGTAAAGCTTTGGTATCTCGGCTGGACATCAGCCGTGACAACCCATATGTCAGGAATACTGCAACATGACTTTAGTCAGGACATCTTTCTATGCCTGCATGGCTAATCTGCACAGGAGGCAAGAGCAAGCCCCTCCTTATTTCTTACTATGACTACAATGTTGTCTGTAATGATTCAGAGGGTCCCCAATATCAAAATGTATTTGAATGCTCTTAACGCTAAGTTAACAGCCATAATGTCTTTCACATTTACCTGCTTCTTTCACATGCTTTTGTCTTGTTTAACCTGGGCTATCAGGATCTCACATGGGACCCTAAGGGCAGAGTCCAAGGTGTCTATAGTTGGTTTCTAGATAGATTGTGGTAGTCTGAAGAGTAGCCCCAAAATGAGGTGTATCTGCATTTTCCACCATTAGAGTTATTTTGTTATGTAAGGTATGTTTTGGATGAGGGCTTCTAGCGAATGGAAAAGGTGACAGCATCTGTACCTGAGATGCCACTTCAACTACAGGATTGCTAATAGTATGAAAAGGATGCAGGATGCCATGTAACCCAGAATTCTGAGGAACTCCCTTGCATTGACTGTATCCTTTTCTCATGTATCTTGGATCAAGAGAGAACCCATTATTGACTACAATGCCCCTTTTGGCATGTACCTCACAAAGCACAAGCAGCAGTTTTAGAGACCACAGAGGTTCCTCACCCAGAGAATCCAGGGCCTCAAACATCCACCCTACACAGATAGGCTAAAATCTCTGTCCCTCTATTCAGTCTCATACAGACTCCTCAGAGGTGACCTCTGTCTGGTATACAAAGCAATCTCAGTCCCTGATGGGACTGCTGCATATCCACAAGTCAAGCTCCACTCAAGTAACCCACACGCACAACCTCAACCTGGTCTGTGACATCAATAGGACTTAATGGGACAGATTTGTGTCCCACAGACTCCCCCTTTTCTGGAATAAATTCCCACTCAACATAAAGCAGAGTACCTCATTAACCCTTTTTAGGCACAACCTAGATAACTGGATGGGGAACAGAAAATACACCCCTGGAATTCCACCTGTGTCCCTGTTGGACAGTGGCATAGGGTGCTAACATGTTGGAATATCGGCTAAATTTTGACTAGACTTGTAGGGGTCTCAGGGCCAATAGCCTAATAACTTTCTATGATCCTATGAATAAAACAACAGAGGAAATGATGCTTCTTTCTACCATGAAATTATGAGACCAAAATGTTTACTTGCATATGATGATCCAAGATGTTGTGTAAATTAAGGGAGAAATGGCTCCCATTTGGAGAGACTGAAAAATAAGCATTCTAGTGCTGCTGTACAAGAACAATAGGGACATTCTGAACTGTGGGCAGTACAGAGGTATCAGACTCCTATCACACTGCATGAAAGTGCAGGAAAGAGTGCCTGATAAAATATATACACATAGTAGTAGAAAGTAAGATGGGAGATGAGCAGTTCAGATTCAGGTCAGGATGCAGCACAACTCACCCAGTGTTTGCAGTGAGACAGATAGTGGAGAAGAATCTTGAGATGAAGAAGGAATCCATCACGGCATTATTACATTTGAAAAAAGTGTATGACAAGCTACTAAGAAAGCTGACTTTGGCAGTCCTGCAATAGTTCTAAGTCCTAAAAACATTGGTAGAATTTAGTGCAGGCTATGTACATGATCCAGTGACACAAGTACAGTATTCAGTCTCTGAGAGGTTCCCAGTGGGATTGGCTGTACATCAGGTTCAGCTCTGAGCCTACTACTATTCATACTGGTGATAGATAACATCAGCAAACAGGTCAGAGGGAATAAATTAACAAGGCTGATGTATGCAAACAAGCAGAATCAACAAAGTACAGGGGTTTAGAATGCAAAACTGCAGGAACAGTAGATGAAACTGAGTAGAGATAAAATTGTTATAATGGCAACAAATCGGGGAAATCAGAAGTTGAAAAATGAGATATAAGGGAAAATAGTGAAACACGTTAACTGCTTTAGGTACCTTGGAGGGGTAGTTGAGGAGAAGGAAAGTCTGAATGAGGAGGTCAAAGCTAGAATCAGGGCGGCAGCAGCCAACTGGCACAGAGTGTCAGGGGTAGTATATGACAGAAGTATGCCAAAGAATCTGAAAAGTAAAGTGTAGAAAACAGTGGTTCAACGTGTGTGTGTGTGTGTGTGTGTATGTGTGTGTGTGTGTGTGTGTGTATATATATATTTATATATATATATATATATATATATATATCTACAGAGAGAGAGAGAGAGTTGTGTGGAGTGGCAGGTTAATGCAGTGTGCGACAGGTGTGATGGGATCGGGTTCGAAACATGGCAGAGGTAATTATTTGGGTGGGAGGTTGGTATAATGGTTAAGGTGTTTACCGTACAGACACAAGGTGCATGGTTTGATTCTCACATGGGGCAATTGGCTAGGCTTAAAATGGCTCATAAGGGCAGTTAGCCTAGTACTAATCTATGAACCTACACTGTCCTGAAGGAGGAAGACCTTCTTTAAGTGTCCAACAGTGACACCAGAAATTATACTCTCTTTACTGGGCTCACGTTTCACTTGTCCAGGCTGAGAAAAACACTCAACTCTTGAAAACATAAGGATCAAGTTCAAGGCCTTCCGAATCTCCTCCAAGGAGACTACTTTTTAGAGGCAGTCATCCAGGTATGAGTAGATGTAGATGTCCTTTGTCCTACATTTGGCATTTTGTAAAGATCCTGGATGCAGCAGAGAAAGTAAAAAGAAGCAAACTGGAAATGAACCCTCCTGTTTTGAATCATAGAAACTTTATGTGGTCCATGAATACTGGAATATGTGGACAGGCATCATTTAGGTCCAGGAAGACCAAAAAAAAAAGTCTGCAGGACAAGCAAGTAGGAGGCTTTGGATGTTCAGCATTCTGAATTTTGGGTTAATCAGGAATGTGTTTAGTCTTGACAGGTCCAAAACAGGTCTCCATGTGCCTTTATTTTCTGGGCACCAAAAAGATCCTTGAGTAAAATCCTGTTTTAAAAGGGGCAAAACCAGGGTCTACTTGGTTTTCTGGTACTGCAAGGGCACCTTCAAACTATGGTCTGCTTTGGAACTACAGCTTTTATCCCTGTTTCAGAATTTTTAGGACCCAATGGACATAAGTTATGCTTTCCCATTTTTTGACAAATTGTGATAATCATGCTACTCTCAAGGAAGCAGAAGATAAGAAAACTCTGGGTTTGAGAATAAGGAGGATTAGGGTGGTATTTTGAGGAGGAGGGAGGAGCAGCCAGGCTGAGTCATGATTGCCCGACATTTTTTCCTATACCAGTAACTTCTTACCCTTGCCTGTTTTGCTATAATCTTGATCAAGATATAGAGGTCAAGATTTGTCTGGGTAATTTCTGCAGAACACAGGTGCCTAGGAGTGAAAAAATAACTGCTTCATGGAGTGCATTGTCTTTCCTTTTTCCTCCAAACTTCTGAAGACTACTTCAGCAAAGGTCTGAAAAGCAGATCCTTACAGTGGTACATTTAGGAGCTCCACCTTCAAATGGTCTGGAAGCATCTGTACCCTTAGCCATACATCTCTGTAAAGCTTAACCTGTTGCTGCTGCCCTGCATGATTCATTTACTGCTTTGCAGCTGCATTTTTTTAATGTCTGATGTCCTAGGCTGTTGCATCACATTTCAAGCATCTCCTGTGTCAGACACTTGTCTGTGACCCCTGCTACATTGGACCTCATCTTCTCCAGCAGAGTTTACTAGCAGCTGAATATACGGGTCTGGCATTATAACATTCTGAATGTCAAGGTAGTAGAAGTATAAGCCTTTTGACCCAAAGAAGTTGAGAATCATACTCTCCAGCACTGGGAAACGGATTTATGGAAAGAGATGAAGAGGATCCCTTGCCAGAATCCAGGGACACCACTGCTGGCTCAACCAAAGGAAAACTGTGGGAATTCTAGATCCAGAAGAACCAGTCTGATTTCTGTGGAACAGAGAGTGGAAATCTGGCTCCAAAGATGCATTTGAAAAATGCATTCTCCAGGACATCGAGAGATGGAGAAAGACTTAAGCTCAGGCAGACTCTTAAAGCGGTATATCTGAGTTGGGTCCAACATTCTCCAAGACTCCCACTAAAATGCCTCCTTTATGTTATGGAGCATGCCCCCAAAAGAGAACTTCTAAAGGTGAAGCAGAGGGCAAGGTATTCTTCATGCTAGAGTCATACAAAAGAGTAAAAAAAATCTGGCCAACATAAGCCAGCTAATCCCCTCTGGGTCTGGGTATTAGAATCACCCAAAAGAGGATCAATCTTCCTTCATGTAGATGGGACCCCTTACACCCTGAATTTTCAACGCTGGCTGTCTGGACTTAAGGAACCTCAAAGTCCAGGGTCAAATGAAAAAACTCTTCTGATGACGGATGGGATGTTCACTGGACAGGAGATCCACTTGTCCTATGCTGTAGCAAACTAGCAGTCACTGGTTTGGTGCTTAAGCCTCAGCTTCTCTAGAAAAAAATTTATTGAGGGCCACAGTTCTTGGGTAGGTGACCAAGATCTCCATAATATTTAAGCAAACCTTCACACAAACTAAGATGAAGGGGATACCTCCTTCACCCTTGCTAATAAAACCATGTGTTGAAAACAGGGGCCCTAACAGGTCTCAAAGCCAGACAGATATTTAATGGTTTCAGTCTGGGAGGATATATTAGCAATCAAAAGTGTAACAGCTTGCACAGCAGTCACACCAGACATGGAAACTTTGAAGTTGGGGCTGTAAAAACACATGACTGAATTTAACGTCACTGGGCCTCTTGAAACTGTTTACGTCTGACAGACTGCCCTCAGTCTACCAACATTTTTCCTTGTGTGACTTTTCCATGTGTTGCACTCTGGACACTCCCAGAGGCTTTGTGTGGTGCCCCAGCAGTAAAGGACTAGATGTATCTCCTTTCTTGAACTGCATACTCCTGGATAGATTTTGATCTCTTTCCAAATGTCCTCAGGGTGAACCTAGCACAGTGTATACAAGTGACCACACTGTGTTCCAGTTTAAGGAAGAAGAAGCAAACGGTATGAAAAACTCTGAGGAATTTGTTTCCCCACATTCAATACAATTGTTTTTCTTAATTATCTCCAGTTCAGAGCCACTATCAGGCATTAGGATATCAGTTACAAAAAGGGAAAAAAATCTCCTGAGGTACTTAATCCTTCCTCTGAAAGCAGTTGACCAATGGGTTGATGCTGCTTAAGAATCGTGCAACAGCACAAAAGCTGTGGCAAGAAAGATCTGAAGATGGCATCAGCTAATGTCTATCTTATACCTCTCCAAAGACTTTACATCTGACTGGAGGGAATTGGCGAATGTCTCTTGGGGAAGTAGAGCTCTTGAAGTTAAGTCAGTGATCAGGGTATCTGCAGGCAGGATCTTCCTCAGACATAGACTGCAACAATGAATATTATAATAAACATCTTCATTAATGCACACAAACAAAACAGAACACTCCGTTACCTTCACATTAATGTCTTTTGTTAATGCTGTCCGTAATTACTTGAAAATCTGTCCAAGGATCATATGCATGAAAATGATTTTACCTGCAAACCAAGTTTCAAAAGTGTAAAATGTAGTTTAACTAAGGATGTGGCTCACAGTAGCTTTTGCCTCTTACCGTTGTTGTCCTGCTGTGATGGCCTTATAGGAAGAAGAACACGAGCCCCTCTCCTATGTATTCCTCTGCCAGGTCCTGGGAATCTGTGAAGTCTGTGCTTGAATTCAGTGGACCAGCTTCTTTCATGTTTAGGTGCGTGTCCCGAAGCAACACTGTGGGGGAAAATATAAATATATTGGATACACCTCATTCTTTTACAGCACTTTTCTACATTACAATAAGAATAATACCACTACAGTCTTTTATGAGGGTAACACAGCTACACACCTTTTATTACAAGAGTTACAGAAGTAGTTATGTTCAGAGCTGACCCCAATGCACCTTACAAGACAAACAATTTCAAACTTAACGTGACATATCTGCATGTCCTCTTTCGCCAACAATTCTTTACAAAGATAAATGCCTTATGCTTTTTTTTTTTTCATTTTACCCAGTAAGCCTATTGTACACAAGTGTCCCTTTTGGGGTGACCTAAGAGCATTGTGTCATTAAGTGACTAGCTTATCAATGCCAATATGCAAAAATGGCACTGGAATGAATCAAACCCTATAGGACTATAGGAATCAGATTAACAGCTCAGAGCTTTAATCATTTGCACTAAATGTCAGAAAACATTTTTTTTGTTTTTAATTCTATCTGTCCCTACTTTTGCTAGTGACAGGTCAAGAAACTACCCTGAATCAAGTAGTATATGGCCTCACCAAGATGCTACTGACGTGGCCTTCAGGTGAGCAACTTAACATAAGTAAGCATCTTGCATGCAGACGCTACTCTGCTTCGACTGCTGACTGGTCTAATTTCATTTTTCTCACAAGTTCACCTGCACCACTGCAGTAAACCAGTAAGAGGCATGATTTCATTAAGTGCATCTTCACTGGAATTGTCTAGGTAAGCAAACCTCAGATGTTTGCACCTTGCATCAAGAATGCAGTACAGAAAAAGGAAGAGGACTGGTAGGTCATTCTGTGGATTGTTAAAAATAAACCTGAATAAAGGAGTTTTAAAGTTATGTGAAGGGATGCTGTCTAGTAAATTATCAGACAGACAAGGGACATTATAAAGATGAAGAAAGGAGATACACATCTTGACAAGAAGTAAAGAGATTCATATACACAGTTGTTTGTCTTTTCGGCTTTTCCCAGTTAGGGGTTGCCACAGCGGAACTCTGGACCGCTAATGATTGGCAGTAGATTTATTTTATGGTGCCGAGTTGCCATCCTGACGCCCAACCTTCAGCAAAGGCACGCCCATTCACACATGTCTTTCGGAGGCCACTCAACCACGGGGAGGGCATGCAGACTCCACACAGAAGGCACTCCAGCCGAGAATTGAACAGGAGACCCTCTTGCTGTGAGGCAACAACGCTACCACTGTACCACCGCGGCTTTCCAGATTCATATACACAGTGACAACTGTATTCTAAACTTTGATGCATCATCAAAGTGAAAAGCAAGAACAGCAGATAAGGTATGCAGACTGAATGAATTACGAATGCATGACACTGCATATATATGAAAAACGGCAAATCTTTTAGCAAACGTGGCACTCAGCTTGACAAAAACAAGCAAAATGCAAATATATGAAGCATGCCCAGTGGTAGTGAAGGAGGTATAGTAACACTTAACATTCACATACTGCCACCCCCAGCCCAAGAATGAATTTAGCACTTGCCTCAAACTGTGAACTTGTGCTTCAGCTGTCACCATGTGTGTATGTGGGGGTGGCCCGCTGTCAAAGATGCAAGTTTGCATCTGACCTCATGTGAATTGAAAGAGAGAGTGTTCTGACAAACTGATTCTTAAATGTACCAGTTTCACTCACACTTGCTACTTATCTAACACTTGTGTCACATCATCATTCTTCTATTTTGCCCAGAACAAAAAACAACTAAATAATTAAATGAAAGCTTTCCTCACCTTAACAAAATCCACTTTTCTAAACTCTTGTATTCTAGAATCTTGCAAATGTACCTTTTTGAGCAAAGAATACCATTCAGAAAATACTACTTCCCACATAACTTCCTCTTGTATTACCTTGCAATGTGTAATACAAGTGTATAACACTCAACCCAATGGATTTTTCTGAAAAGGTAACCAAAACAGTGGACAAAGGCAAAAATTACAGTTGTGTACACTTACCATAAATGTAGATGTTCAAGTGTATTCACTGTTGCAGTCATTACATTTGGGTAATCCTGCTGGCAGGTTGCCTTCAGCCGGCCTGAATTCCAAAGTCTTGGGTCTTGCATCGGCCGCCGTCGCCCCTTCCCTAACGTCAGGTCGTCAGAGGTACAAAAGCAGCAGCAGACGCCACTTTCTTCAGTTTTTCTTGTCCCAGATGTCAGTTGCCCCCCAAAAGGGTAGCCAAACTTTATATATATATATATTCAGAAATACACCAATATAAATTTTACCTTCATCTATAAGCAAATACACCACATAGGTAGTATAAATCAGAGAAGGAAAGATAAGAGCCAAAAGAAAAAAGGGGGAAGGCGGATGGGTAACCTGGACTGCAACAGTGAATACACTCGAACATCTACATTTACGGTAAGTGTACACAACTGTAATATGTTCTTCGTGTTTCACTGTTGCAGTCATTACATTTGGGTAGAGTCCCAAAGCTATGGTTGGGAGGCTGGACCTAGACAGCAGTAGGAGCAGCTATGAGGTCCTGCAGGACTGCAGTGGCAAAGCTTGCCCTGGATTTAGAGTAGAGTGGCAGATGATAATGCTTGTGAAGGTGTGCACTGAACTCCAAGTAGCCTCCTCTAAAATGTCTCTGGTTGGTACTCCCCTGAGAAAGACTGCTGAGGTGGCTGCAGCTCTGGTGGAATGAGGCCTAATGCCCTTAGGCACCGGCTTGCCATGGTGTAAGTAGCAGAAAAGAATGCAGTGGCCTAACCACTTAGAAATAGTCTGCTTTGAGATAGGCTTCCCTTGTGATCCTGCAGCATATGCCACTAGTAATTGCTCCATCTTCCTGAAAGCTTTGGTTCTGTCCAAGTAGAATCTAAACTGTGTATGTCCAAAGAATGCAGAATTCTCTCCCCCTTGTTCTGTGGATTTGGGTACAACGTTGGCAGATGGATGGCTTGGTTAAGAGCCACACTGGACACTACTTTAGGCATAAATGTTGGGTTTGTCCAGACCCTGTCTGGATGAAAAATGATGAAAGGTTCCACAGCCATGAGCGCCTGTAGCTCTGAAACTTGTCTTGCAGAAGTAATTGCTAAGAGCAGAGCTGTTTTCCAAGATAAAAACTTCATATCAGCAGTAGCAGCTGGCTCAAAAGGAGGCAGTGTGAGCTTTTCCAAGACATAGTAGAGGTCCCATGCAGTTATTGGTAGTCTCCTTGGGGGCCTTACGTTTTTGGCTCCTCTGAAGTACTGCCTTAATAAAGGGTGAGAAAAAAGTGGTGACTCTGTATTGTAATGAGCCAAAATGGCAGAGGCATGAATTTTAATTGATGAAAAAGATAGGCCTTTGTCCAGCATCGCAGTTAAGTATTGCAAAATCTGAGGAATATTTGGTACCGCTGTATCAGTTCCATGTGCCTGGGTCCAGGCACAGAATCTCTTCCATTTTCCAGCATAAGACTTTCTAGTATTAGGCCTTCTGGCTTCCAGAATGACATCCATCACAGCTTTACTGAGTGGTGTTTTCTGTATGACTACATTATGCGCCATGCTGCCAAGTTTAATGTCCTGAGTTGGCTGTGCATGATCTGATTGTTTTGTTGGGACAGTAGTCGAGGTATTTGAGGGTAAGGTCCAAGCTGGGTATAGAGATAACTTCCTTAGTATTGGATACCAGTACTGACGTGGCCATTCTGTGGCAATCAGTATGATCTTTGGCTTCTCCTGTCTGACCTTTAGGAGCACCTTGGGGAGGAGAGGCAGCGGAGGAAAGGCATATACTGAAAGGTTTTTCCAGCTGAAAGATAGGGTGTCCACTTTCCATGCTTGTCTGTGATAAGTCCTTGTGCAGAATCTTTTTAGTTGGTAATTGAGAGGGAGGCAAATAGATCTATGTCTGGGCATCCCCATTTCCTTGTTATCAAGCTGAAGACTTGTGGATCCAGCTTCCACTCGTGGGGATCCATTAGGTTTCTGCTTAGTTCGTCTGCCAGAGTATTTTCCTTTCCTGGCAGGAACTGTGCCTGCAGATGTACTTGGTAAGTCAAAGCTGTGTCCCACAGGGTCATGGTTGGTCTGCAAAGGGGGTAAGAATGTGTGCACCCCTGCTTGTTTATATACCACATGACCATGGTGTTGTCTGTCTTTATCAGTAGTTGTCTGGTTGAAGTAGGTCCTTGAAGGCTGTCAGTGCATTTTGAACAGCTAACATCTCTTTTTGATTGATATGTAGATGCATTTGGTTTGAGGACCATGTGCCCTGAATGCATCTTCCTGCCATGTGGGCTCCCCAGGCACAGTCTGATGCATCCGTTGTTAGTGTCTGCCTGGCTGGAGGTAATGTGAATGGCTGTCCCTTGTTCTGGTGACAAGCCTTTGCCCACCATCGAAACTCCTGTTGCAGGCAGGGAATGAGAGTAATGACTGTTTCCAGGCTGTGGCAATGTTGAGTCTAAACACTTTTTAGGTACCATTGAGGTTTCCTCATATGCAGTCTTGCATATGGAATTAGTAGGATGCAGGAGGTCATGAAGCCCAAAGCCTGCAGAATTTTCCTTGCAGATAACTGGGCCTTTGTTGCCAACATTTTGAAACAGGTAGTCAGTTGCCTTTGTTTGTCTGGCGTGAGATAAGCCATCTGGGCAGTTGTATTCAAGCTTGCACACAGGAATATTATCTCTTGTGAGGGTACGAGCTTTGATTTCTTTTTGTTGACTGTGTACTCTAGGCATGTTAGAAGTCTTTTCACAAACGCCAGATGTTAAAGAATGTCCTTGTTCTCTGCTTGAATGAGACAGTCGTCCAAGTAAGGATATATTTGTATTCCTCTTTGTCTGCAAAATGCAATTACTGGTGCCAGGCACTTTGTAAAGACTGTGGGCGCAGTAGATAAGCCAAAGGGCAGTGCAGAGAATTGGTAATGCATTGAACCAGCCTTGAATCTTAGGTATCTTCTGCATGATTGTCTGATTGGAACATGCAGGTATGCCTCTTAGGTCTAAAGTCACAAGCCAAGCATTCTTGCCCAGCATGGGCAGAAGGTGCTGCAAAGTCAACATTTTGAATTTCGGAATATTCAGGAAAGTGTTCAGAATAGATAGGTCCAGTATCGGCCTCCAGGCCTTGTCCTTTCTGGGTAACAAGAACAGTCGAGTAAAATCCTTGTCCCTGCTCTTGCTCTGGTAACTTTTTGAATGGCCCCCATGTCCATGAGGGATGAGACTTGTTTTTGTGCCTCTGCCCATTGATTTTTTGGCAGATCTGGCCAGCCGTTTGCCTTTGGCAGAGTATGGAAATGGAACTAGTAGCCTTGTGACACTATATTTACAACCCACTTGTCCTGGGTTATGATGTGCCAATTTTGAGCAAAAAGTGCTAATTTTCCCTCCAAGGGTGCTGCCAGGGGGAAGTCATTGGGACTGTTTTCTGTATGTTTGTGATCTATCTTCTCCAGCTTTGGAGGTAGAAGCCCCCCATTGCTTGGGCCTATGGACCTTGCACCTGGGATCTGCCCTTAGGGCATCTGGATCTGCTCCTTTGAGGTCTGTCTGACACAGGAAAGGGCCAGTTCTTTGTAGGCCAGTGTCTACTAAACCTAGGTGGCTGTACTTGTAAAAAATATTTGACAGTTTGCATAGATTTTGCTTTGTCCTCCATTTTCTTTAACACCTCTTCTGCCTTAACCCCAAACAAAGTATCATGCTGTAAAGGTGCATCTAGTAATTTTACTTTAATATGATAAGGCAGATTTTGTTCCTTTAACCAAGCATGCCTACTAATTACAGAACCTGTAACGGCGGCCCTGTAGGAGGCCTCCAAAGAATCAAAACCACATTGTAAAGTATGTTTTCCAACTTGTTCTGCTGCATACAATAAATCCTGCATTTCCTTGTTTTCTGCACATTCAGAATTTAACATTTCTGTTTAAGCAATTCCATGACATGTTGCTGATACTTAAGCATATGAAATTGACAGTTTAAGGCCCTTATAGCCAAAGTTGCAGATGTGTAAAACTTTTTTCCCCATCTATCCAGTGCCCTTGAATCTCTGTCAGAGGGGGTTGGGTTTTTTGCAGTGGAAGCCTTAACTCCCTTTAAACCCTGTGAAATAGTTTCAGGGTCAGCAGCAGGGTTTCTAAAAAGAAATTTGTGAGAGTCAGGAACCCTGTAATATCTGTCAGGCTTAACAGGAGCTGGGGGTAAGGAGTCAGGGGTCAGACTAGACTCCGAAAATACATCTACAATGTCTAACACAGGTGGAATGACTAGAGGCTTGTGCTGAGGTAGTAAAAGAAAATCCCTGAGCCTCTTTTTAGATTCTGAAAAAATCTTGGCTCTCCCAGCAGAAATGCTCCCTCATGGTATGCAAGGTTTCCCCAAAGGAATAGTCCTCAGGAGGAGATGTTGAAGGTATAGATTCTTCAGCATCAGAATCCTCATAGGGGGGAAGAGAATATTCCTGATCAGAAGAAATAGAAACCTGATCTGAAGATTCATAGTCAGTGTCTTGCCTAGGCCTTTTATCAGGAGGGGGATGGAAACCCCTGATCAAAGTAATCAAGTCTTCGGACATTTTGAGCATCTGTTTTTTGGGCATAGAGGACTGTCCACGTGACTCTTGAGTTTGTTTCCTTGATTTAGAATGTGCTTTAGTCTTTGCCTTAGAAGCTGAAGTCATTTTAATCTAAAGGTGTTTAGGTTTGAATACACCCTCAGAAGCCAGTATCTGCTCAGCGGCTCTGCTCCCATCAGAGGGATTAGCGTCCGAGGCTCCAATACCTTGAGTATCCAGAGGCATGGCCGACTTCATGTGGGAGTCAGTAGCAGCCTGTGACTCTAAAGTAGCGGGCGTCAGGGGTTGCGAAAGCACCTCACTGAGAACCGGCGACTGGCTTAGTAGAAGCTTCGTCTGTTTTGGGCCTCGGTTGTTTTTCTCTATCCTTTTCTTTGCATTTTTTGTAAACTCCAGTAGTCGGATGGCTATCCGATGACATTTCAGGATAATTAAACCGGCGTCCAAAAAAGTTTAAAACAAAATCTTACCAATGCTTAATAGTGCGTTGGTTAAATATAGCACAAAACCGACAACCAGTAACGTTGTGATCACTGCCTAGGCAAGGAATACAGTAAGAATGAAAATCCTTATGAGGTATTTGCTTTCCACAAGAAATACAATTATTAACTTTTTCTGACATTGGTCTGGAGCAAGAAAAAAGTTTCCCCAATGGGATACTTAGCTTTATTGAAGACTTCGGATCTGAAACTCAAACACGAAATCTCAGGAGTCGGCCGACCGGCACTTGTGAACCGTTTCTGCTTCAGGCACCGCGCGGCAAGAAAGACTGAAGAAAATGGTGTTGGCTGCTTCTTTTGTACCTCTGACGACCTGACGTCAGGGAAGGGGCGACGGCAGCCAACGCAGGACCCAAGACTTTGGAATTCAGGCCGGCTGAGGGCAACCTGCCAGCAGGATTACCCAAATGTAATGACTGCAACAGTGAAACACGAAGAACATCAGTACACACCACATACCTCAACCTGTCCAAGGTTTTTGACACAATTCCCCACTCAGGTAAAGCAGAAAAGCTAAATAAAATGGGAATAAACTCTTACATTACCTCCTGGATTACAAGTCAACTCCACAAAGAGATCAGTCACCAGTGGAGTCCTCCAAGGGTTCTGAGCTGGGACCTCTCCTGCTTGGCATAAAATTTTCTAATGTAAAAGCCATTGCCAAAGATCTCTGGCTGAGGAAGTTGTAGATGACTGCAAGCGAGGAGCAATCACTGAATCCCCAAATAAGACAGCCTGCAGGAAGGTTTGTCTCAAATAACTGGTGTCAAAATCGTGGACTGAAACTAATATAAAAAAATGCATTATTGACTCCTTTTCAAAAGTCATCTATCCCAGGGAACTACCGCAATGACAATACACCCCTAAGAACTGACCTAGTTGTTTGGAGACAGTGACCTAACCTTTGACCAACATGTGTTCATTGTTGTAAGAAAGTCCTTCTATATTGCTAAGCTTTCAAAGGGATTGTGTCTAGATCTAGGATGTCACTGTCCCCCTTTACACAGCCTTCATTAGGCCAGTCATTCACTATAATGCCCTCTTTAGCATGCATCTGTCCAGACACCTGCAACAACTGAAACGCACACAGAGATAACCTTACTAAAAGGACACAAGGTCTAAACAACACATCCTACATGAACCGACTCAAAGCCCTGTCACTGTACTTGGTATCCTACAGACTGCTAAGAGATGACCTATGTCTGGCATACAAGGAATCCTCTGACTCATTAATGGTGGATCTAATGCACATCAGCAAGTCAAATGGCATCAGAAATACTCGGTCTAAGGAATCTAAACCTCTTCTACAACATCAACAAAACAGTTTGGAGGGAAAGGTACATCACTTGGAGGATACCACTTCTGTAGAACAGACTCACAATCCACATAAAACAAAGTTCATCCCTGTCCATATTCAAGCAAAACTTGGATGTAGGGATAAGAAACAGAAAACCTACCAGGACTGCCACTTGTATTACTAATGGACACAGGCAGCTCTTAAATGCTTTATCCCATGCAAAGGTCCCCTAAAATTATCAAGGTTATGATCCCAATTGTTCTCATTAGGAGTAATATATAACTCTCAGCCATGGGATGGGTCAAGATCAATCTATAACTACATGGGATAAGTCATTTTAAGCTCAAAAAAGGAAACTGGCTAGGCTTAAATGGCCTGCAACGGCAGCTAGCCTAGTATTTACTTAAGCACATGTATATATCTTAAAGAGATTTTACAAAGTTTTCGAATTTACATCATGGCACCTGGTGCCCTACAACTGGTGCTCAGTTTAAAGTAACCATGTTGATGAAGCTGGCTGCATGCAACTTGTGGATGCATCATTATTTGGTTCATCTAGATCACCAAATGTTATGTGATATCAGAAATAAATAAAAAATAAGCTGCTGCATCTTTTGTTTGAAAAACTGTGCAACTTCAGCCACCAGAAAACCTCTAACTCTCTCTATTCAAGATCACTTAAATGAGAAATGGAACACTCTCAGCAGAATATATCTAAAGCCTAAAAAAAGCACAATGTGCAATGCTCCTTCTCCTTGCAGAAGAGGGAAGTCCTGAAAGTCTAAAATGCGTTTTGAGTTTGGACATGAGAGAGAATACAAAAATGAGACAGAATTTTCAGTGTTACTATGAGGTGAGAAGGCCTCTGCCATATGTATTTTAAGAGTATACAAGGTCCCAGAGTATACTGAAGCTTGAATTCCTGAAATAACGAAGTGTGCAAAAGACATTGAATTTGATGAATTATTTGATCCAGATACATCAGAAAAGACCTCTCAACTGACCCTATTGTGCAGGAACGCTCCCATTTTCAGGCTTGATTTAGGATGTCCCTATTTTTAGGCTTTATTTAACCCTTCACAGAATTTTCTGAATTCCTTCATCAAATAAGATTTCTGGAGCTATCTAGGACACAGAAAACCACACTATATAACCAACATACTAGCGGCAACAATAATTTAAAGAAAGTGGTCATGGATCTTATACCTCTCTCTTTCTGAATCAAAATTCTACCACACAAGGTCATTTATTTTTGCAATACAGTTCATTAACGTCTACAGATATTACACTGCCTCTGATATGTTGTATGTTTCCATCATTTTTGTCACTCTTGTTTTTTAAACACATATTCCTGAGTAGTATCGCACATATTCATGTTGGAAGTGGGAAGAATTATATGCCATTTGATATTAATACTGTCAGCTAATCAGATGTCCAGATTTTTACCTGGATGTTATTTTTCAATGGTTTTTGTTCTTGTTTTCAATGACTGAAGGTTTAGAGATTATGCATCAGAAACAAGACAAACAGCAGATTATGAAAAAAATCAGGTTTAATGTCAAATAAAGCAACTAACGTGTGCAGAGTAAGTGGCATTACTTTTTCATAGATAAAGTTTGAGATTGTGAAATTCATAAAGTTGTATATCACACATAAAAGTCTAAAAATGAGTAAAACGTTCAGAAATAACCATGAGAAATATGGTGAAGCACTACACAAGCTGTGGCTATAAGCGTGGCAAAAAGTATTTAAGTCCATTTGAGTTGTACAGAAATAAATCACTCTGCAAGACTGCAAAATGAGAAATTAGTTTTCATTCATAAAAATTAGATGGGTTAAATAATATCATAAAACTTGTCTGCCTGTAAACATGACTTGTGTTCAGCATGTAAACACAGTCAAGTGTTCTGGACAAAAATACAGAAAAAAACATGTCTACAGGAAAAGTTAATAATCAAAATGTAGAGTCAGATCAGACAACAGAAAACAGTACAATGTTTTATCTGTTAAGTGCTTGAAGCACTGGGTCTAAAGGACAGCATAAATGAATTCACTGTCCTATAAAATCCTTATTCTGATTATCAAAATGGAAAAGGTCAGAATGTGATTACATGGTAATATAACAAGAAAATAATCCCAATTCCATATACTTGATAGTGATAAAAACCTTTCAATTTTGGGTTGACTGACTTGTCAGAGGCTTGGTGCGGTGAAAAAAAAATACTCTGTGAATGAAAAGTTAACATGAAGATCAGAAAATGAGCAGAAAGTTTATTTGCTGAAAGAGTACAGACAGTTATTTACTATGCCACTGAACACATTAGCATAGACCTCATTAACAGAGAAATTGGCAACCTTCAAACACTCAACCCCACAGAGCTTGGCTTTGTCAAGGGGAGGTCATGTCTGTTAAATCTGGTCAATTTCTTTGAGACAGTCACCAAGGCTATGGATGAGGGGAAGACGGTGCACATCACCTACCTTGACCTGGCCAAGGCCTTTGACACTATCCCCACTCGGGCATAACAGATAAACTCTCTCAACTAGGCATCAATCCATACGTTTCCAGATGGATAGCCAACTGGCTCACTGATAGAACCCAAGTAATCAAAATAGGGGAAGACACCTCAAGCAGTAGACCTGTAACAAGCAATGCACCTCAGGGATCGGTCTTGGGGCCTCTGTTTCTCGGGATATACTTCTCTGAGGTGTAGGCCAAAACCAGTGGAGTATGCCTGACCAAGTTTGCAGATAGATGACTGCAAGCTGGGCACAGTCATCAATTACCCAAGTGATGTGGATGTCCTCCAAGAGGGTCTCACCTAAACAAATGACTGGTGCCAGAAACATGGTCTCAAGCTGAATGACAAAAAATGCATCATCATCCCCTTTGGGGAGAATGACGTCCCCACATATTATCACATTAATAACAACGTCCTAGGTACACAATTGGTAGTGAGGGATTTGGGCACCCAGGTTGATAGCAACCTGACTTTTGACCACCCTGTTGCTTCTGTTGTACGGAAAGCTTTCTACATGGCCCACCTCATAAGTAAGGACATCTCATCCAGGGACACAAAAGTCATAACTTCCCTGTATTCTTCCCTTATAAGGCCAATTATTGAGTACAATGCCCCCTTCGGCATGTACCTCACAAAGCACATGCAGCAACTGGACAGACCACAGAGGTTTCTCACCAGGAGGATCCAATGCCTTAAAACATCTACCCTACACAGATAGGCTAAAAGTCCTGTCGCTCTACTCAGTTTCATACAGACTTCTCAGAGGTGACCTCTGTCTGGCATGCAAAGTGATCTCAGACCCCATCTTTATAGGACTGCTGCATATCCGCAAGTCGAGCTCCACTTGAGCAACCCATATGCGTGACCTCAGTCTGGTCTGGGATATCAACAGGACTTGTTAGCAGGACAGATTTGTGTCTCAGAGACTCCCCCATCTGTGGAATAGTCTCCCTCTCCACGTCAAGCAGAGTACCTCATTATCCCTTTTTAAGCGCAACCTGGATAACTGGATGGTAAACAGAAAATACATCCCTGGGATTCCACCTGTGTCCCTGCTGGACAAGGGCTTTGGGTGCAGACTTCTCTAAACATGGGCTAAACTCTTGACTAGGCTTTTAAGGGCTTCAGGGGCAACAGCCTAGTAACCTCTTATGAACCTATGGGCTGTTAACCATGAGTTTACTATGTGCAGATAAATCCTACATTTGTCAGTGGTACATGTTCCAAAGAATGCACCAGGAGCCTTGAGAACCAGACACGAAGAGCTAAGCTGCAGAAAGCACATCAGTGTAATTAAAAACAGTTTGAGACAACTGTGTGTGTTAACAGCATGGTTACTATTGTGAAACAAATTAAAATATTTACTTGCAGAGAGCCACAAGTTCTTAAAGCTATAAAAACAACATTATCCATTTTAAGAACTGAAGTAGCTGTGTGTCATACCAGAAGCAAAGTATTTTCCATTTTTATCTTGATGGATAGCAGGAAAAGCTTGAAGAAATATTCCAAGCTGTGCAGTTTAAATTCACCTGTGGAAGGTACTGATTTTCAAGAATTCCTTTTGGTATTTTCTCAGTGTATGAAATGTTTGAGAGAACTGCTGTAAAGATACTCATCAGGTCTGGTTGCCTGAATTTCATCTGTTCTGTAACATACTTTGCTATGATGCGCTACAATTAAAGATGAATTGAGTAACAACTTTGGGATCAGATCAAACAGCATGATGTGACACTGATTTATAGAACAGAATGAGACAACATCCTCAATTAAAAGTCAGTGTAAAATCCATATTATGAGACTGAGACGCATGGGTCATGACAATGTCCAATGGCTTAAGGCAGCCAGCCAGTGAGAAAGTAAGTGCAATTACCTCTACTTGGTAGGATCAGTCTCTTATGAGACTCATTGGAATGATGAAGAACATTTACATGTATTTAGAATATTCTTGATACAGGATTACCATCAAGGAAATTATTAGAACACAAAGTTGAATCGTGCTGGAGTACAGAATAGGAAATAGTTTGTAATGTTTAAAGAGTAGTTGAAGTATCCACATTGAAGTATTATAATGTGAGCAAGTCAGTCACAGTTCACTGACTCTCTTCAAGAGAAATCTTGATGAGTGGATGGGAGATCGTAAGTTTACCCGAGGGGTCACATCTGTGTCACTACTAGACAGGGGCACAGTAAACTAATTATATTATATAAGGGGACCTTCACTGTGTCACTACTAGACAGAGGCACAGTATTCTAAAACTATTCTGTGCATTTTGTACCATTTTATGGGGTGGCGAAAGCCACATCACTATGGCTAGGCTTACAAATGCCCCAGGGCAGATAGTCTAGTACTAAAACTATGAAACTATGAAACAGTTCAAGCATATTATAGCCAGATTGAAGCTGTCATAGTGATTCTACAAAAACAATGCACTAGTTGATCCACAACCTTTAAGGAGTTCCACTAAAAGTATCCTCAGAAAGAAAAGAGCCTCATGCTACAGTATATTATTGTTAAGGGGATCAAGAATATATAAAAACTGGTGGCTGAAACAGACCATAAACTATTTATATTCTTTAAGAAATCACTGTACAGCACCACTGAGACTGCAGAGAATGTTGGTGAGATCACAGAAGCATGACCTAGTTATGAAGTATAAGCAAGAAAAATAAATGCATTCAAGAGTTACGCTAAGGCATTTGTATTTGCCAGAACAAGAGAAAGTACAGTTGTGTAAAATCTTACCGTAACAGTACATGCCCTTCTCTTCACTGTTGCAGAACTCTTTACAACAGAGATCTCCTGCCTAGGGCAGTTGGATGTCCAGCCACTATATCAAAGTCTTTAGGTAGTAATGGGTACGCAAGTACATCAAACATATGCTCCCCCATGCATGTAGGGCAAAGGTGAGATCTGGATGTACCATCCTCAGAACTGAAAAGCCCCAGTAGGGAAGACAGTCCAAGGATACTAGCAGGCAACAAGCACATCCAGAAGGAAAAAGGACCAGGGAAGGAAGGAGGGAGGGAGGGAGTGAGCACTGCAACAGTGAACAGAAGGACAGGTACTGTTATGGAAAGATTTTACAGAACTGTACTATTTCTTTCCATATCACCATTGCAGTATTCTTTACAATACGGGGGGGGGTGCAATAGCTCAAGAAGAAAATTGGGAAGAGGAAGGGCCATTAGAGCCCTCTAGGAAGCCATGAGGAATGGCCCTGGCAAAGCCAGCTGTGGCCTTAGAAATCACATCCAACTTATACTGCTTGGTAAAGGTATGCAGAGAAGTCTAGGTAGCTGGCTCAAAAATAGAATTTTGTATCCAAACCCTTGAAAAAAGCATCAGAAGAAGCCACAGCCCTAATGAAATGAATCTTAAAAGGAGGAAGGCTCTTCCCATGAAATGAATAGCAAAAAGAAATAGCTTTAGATATCCAAGAAGAAACAGTTTGCTTGGAAACAGCCAAACTAAAGACCTAGGATAAAAAGGAAAAAGGTGTTCAGATTTACAAAAAGTTTTAGTCTTATCCAAATAATATCAGAGTTGGCTATGCAAACAAATGGTGTGCAAAACCTTCTCACTAGAAGACTGTGGAGAAGGGAAAAAGTGGGCAAATGACTGGATGGAATAAGAGACAACTCATTAACCACCTTGGGCATAAACGGCGGATTAGTACGAAGGGACAACCTGTTCCTATGGAAAACTAAAAAATGAGGAACAGCCATAAGGGCTTGCAGCTCACATACACATCTGGCAGAAGTAAGGGCCAAAAAAGAAGAGTCTTCCAAGAACAATGCTGTAAGGAAGCTAAAGCAGCAGGCTCAAAAGAAGCCCAAGTCAATTTTTATAAAACAAAATTACAGTCCCAGGAGGGAGAGACAGGCTTCCTGGAAGGCCTAATGTGAAGGATGCATTTAAGAAAATGATTGGCCTCAAATCTACAGGCTAAAGGGGGAGTTCAAAGGCAGATAAGCTGAGATAATGGACAGGTGGGCCTTAACAGAAGAATACACCAACCCAGCATCGAGCAATTCACACAAATAAGAGAGAACTAAAGGAACATCCACATAAGTGAATCCAGGTTACAAGAAAGACACCAAACAAAAGCTCTTCCATTCAGATAAGTAAGATTTTCGACTAGTGGGTTTCCTGGTCTCCTGCAGGACCCAAAGCATCTCCTCAGGAAAAAAGGTGTCTGTAGGAGATCAAAACCCTATCACCCACATTGTCAGTTGAAGAGTGGACAGGTGGGGGTGGATGAGAGATTGTGTGAATCAGTAGGTTCACCCTGTGAGGCAACTTGTGATGACTATCCTTGGCTAGACTCAGGAGGTGGAGGGGGGAACAATGCTGTCTGGGCCAAGACAGAGTCACCAACAAGATTTTGGAAGCATCCTGTTTTATCTTGAACATGACTTCTGGAATGAGAGGAAGAGAGAGAAGGCAAAAAGAAACGTACCTTTCCAAGAAAAACAGAGGGCATCCACTTTCCAAGCCAAAGGGCATAGGGCTCTGGCACAAAACAGAAGTCATCTGTTCAGAGGGGAGGCAAAGAGATCTACTTGAAGAGTACCCACTGGTGGACAATGTCCAGAAGCACATCCCTGTGAAGCATCCACTCATGGGATTGTGTTATGGTCCTGCTCAGAGAACCTGCCACTATGTTCTGATCTTATGGAACGTAAATTGCTTGGAGTCACCTAATACTGGATACCCAGATCCCAAACCTGAAGGGCTAAACCTGCATAGCAGGGTAAGACACCCCCCCCCCATGTTTGTTGACATACCACATCACTGTGGTAGTGTATGTGAGATTGAGGGGTCCTGGAAGGAAAAGAGAATGAAAAGCCCGAACAGCCAGAAGAAGAGCTCTCATCTCTGACACTGATGTGGTCTTTCTTTTAATGAAGAGACGTGAGGCCCTGCACTTTCACAGGACTGAAGGAGGCCACCACCCCACATCCAAGGTATCTGTGCGAGTTCCTGAGAGCGGGTTAGAGGTGAAAATGAAGCCCTGGGTTGAGGGACAACTGAGGAATCTACCACTGAAGTTCCAGCTTAAGGGAAGGAAGAAAAGGAATCAGAAAATCTTAAGGATGAGAATGCTGAGGTCAAAATTAATTTAGAAAGAGGGAAGCTATCTCATGTGCAGTTTGGCTAGAGGGAGCATGGGATTGGTGCAAGCTATGATACCCAGAGCCCTGAGAAACTCCCTGGTTGTAACTAAAGCCAGAGGAAGAAGGGACTAAAAGAAAGCAATAAGTGTTAAAGCCTTGGGGAGGAGGCAGGGACACCAGCATTGGAACAATCGGGAGCCGGCATCCCAGAAATACACGACTCTGAGGAGTTAGGAATGAAGTTTGGAAATTTACTGTGAACCCCAGGCTTTGCAGGAGAAAAATAGTGTAGATGCTGATGTACCATCCCCTGATAGGAGGCCTGAATCAGCAGGTCATCCGAGGAAGGAAAGACCTGCATCCCGCTTAATCTGCAGAAAGCAATCACAGGAGCGAGGCATTGAAGACCCTTGGGGGAGTAGAGAGGCCAAAGGGCAAAGCAGACTCCTGAAAATGCTAGAAAGCAACAGAGAAATACAGAAACACCCTGAAAAGGGGATGAATAGGAATGTGAAGAAAAGCATCCTTGAGATCCAGGGAAACCAGAAAAGCCTGAGGAAGTAGCAGAAGAAACACTGTTTGAAGGGACAGCATCTTGAAAGGAAGAGGTCTTCAAAAAAGTATTAAGTTGAGAAAGATCCAGAATGGGTCTCCAGGTGCCTTCTTTCCTGTGGAACCAAAAATATTCTGGAATAAAACCCCTTCCCTGCTTTGAGGAGTTGGAACTTCTTGAATTGTTCCTTGAGCCAACAGGTCCTGAAGCACCTCTGGAAAAAAGGGGCATCTGTTCCTGAGGAAGCTAAGGAATGCCCAAAAAGGGGTGGAGAGATTGTCAAACCATGTATTAACCCTGGTGGATGATGAAAACAACTCAGGAGTCTTGGGTGATTTTTAACTAAAAAGGAAGGGACAGGGAAAGTTACAGAGAAAGAGGAATGTGACCGAGAAGAACTGGGAAAAGACAGCCAGACAGAACCTGGTTTGTTAGGAAAAAAAGGCTTCTGAGTAGGAAGAGTTTGGATAGCCTTAGCAGGGGAAGCCCTAATACCACCTCTTTTACCTTTGGGGAAGGGTGAGATGGTCTACGGAGAAAGTAGGCTTGCTAGGGTAATTCCTCTAAAACATAGGAACGGATGAAAAGTACAGTTGTGTACACTTACCATAAATGTAGATGTTAGAGTGTATTTACTGTTGTAGTCATTACATTTGGGTTATCTGCTTGCAATAGCCCTCAGTCAGCCTGATTAACAAACTCTTGGTTACTGCATTGGTTGCTGTCCCTTCTTCCGTGATGTCAGATCATCAGGAGTATAAAACATGCAGCCGACGCCATTACATCAGTTTTTCTTGCCCCAGATGTCAGGTGCCCCTGTAATGGGAAGTAATTAAACATAAAAGCACAAAGATATACCTACAACAAAAAAGCAAAAACACCAAAAAGGCTTTTAAGCATAGTAATAGAAAGTAGAGGTATAGCCAAAAGAAGTTAGTGGGCTGGAGGGAGGGTAACCAGGACTGCAACAGTGAATACACTCGAACATCTACATTTATGGTAAGTGTACACAACTGTACTACGTTCTTCGTGTTTCACTGTTGCTGTCATTACATCTGGGTAAATTCCCAAAGCTATGATTGGGAGGAGGAATTTAGATAGCATTAGGGCCAGCTATAAGGCCCTGCAAGACTGCAGTGGCAAAGCCAGCTCTGGATTTAGAGAAACCGAGAAAATTGGCAAATGATAATGCTTGGTGAAAGTATGTACAGAACTCCAGGTAGCAGCTTCTAGGATGTCCCTGATAGGGACGCCTCTGAGAAAGGCTGTAGAGGTAGATGCAGCCATGGTACAGTGAGGTCTGATCCCCTGGGGGATAGGTTTTCCATGGTGCTTATAGTAGAAATGAATGCAATGGCTTATCCATTTAGAAATGGTTTGCTTTGAAATAGCCTTTCCCTCTGCCCCTGCAGCAAATGCCACCAGCAGTTGTTCAGATTTCCTTTGAGGTTTAGTCCTGTCCAAATAGAATCTAAGTTGTCTGTGCACATCTAAGGAATGCAGTATCCGTTCCCCTTTATTCTGTGGACTGGGAAAGAAGGTTGGCAAATGAATGGACTGATTAAGAGCCACACTGGATACCACCTTGGGCATGAAGGGTGGATTGGTTCTGAGGGACACCCTGTCCACATGAAAGATAATGAAAGGCTCCACTGCCATAAGGGTCTGTAATTCAGATACTCTTCTAGCTGAAGTGATTGCTAAAAGGAATGCTGTTTTCCAAGAAAGAAATTTTAAGTCTGCAGTAGCAGCTGGCTCGAAAGAAGGTAGAGTGAGTTTCTCCAAGCCAAAGTTAAGGTCCCAGGCTGGGGTTGGAGCTCTCCTGGGTGGTCTCAAATTTTTGGCCCCTCTGAGGAACTGCTTGAGCAGTGGATGAGAGAAGAGAGGAGCTTCTGTGTTATAATGAGCTGAAATGGCTAAGGCGTGGATTTTAATGGACGAAAAAGAAAGGCCCTTGAGAAGCATCTCAGTTAAATATTGTAAAATCTGAGGTAAATTGGGCACTGCTGTGCTCATCCCTTGAGACTGGTTCCAGGCACAGAATCTTTTCCATTGTTCAGCATAAGATTTTCTAGTACTAGGCTTCCTTGCCTCTAAAATGATATCTCTCACAGGTTTGCTGAAGTGTGGTAAAGGAGAGATTAAGTAATTAGCCAGGCTGCAAGGTTCAGTGTTGGAAGCTGAGGGTGCAGAATCTGGTTCTCCTGCTGAGACAGCAGGGAAGGACACTGAGGCAGGTGCCATGCAGATAACTTTGACACACTGCGCAGGAGGGGGTACCAGTGTTGGCACGGCCAGTCTGGAGCAATCACAATCATCCTTGGTTTGTCCTGTTTGATTTTTAGTAGTACTTTGGAGAGCAGAGGCAGAGGGGGGAAGGCATAGACTGACAGGTTTTTCCAGCTGAAGGACAGAGCATCCACTTTCCAGGCTTGTTTGTGGGGAGCCCTTGTGCAAAATTTGTCCAATTGGTAGTTCTGGGGAGAGGCAAACAGGTCTATATCTGGGCTCCCTCATTTGCTCGTCAACATGTTGAAAATCCTTGGTTCCAGTTTCCACTCGTGTGGGTCCATAAGTTTTCTGCTTAGTCCGTCCGCCTTTGTATTTAATTTTCCCGACAGGAATTGAGCTTGTAGGTGCACTTGGTAGCTCAAGGCTGTGTTCCACAATGCCATGGCTAGTCTGCAGAGGGGTAAGAATGCGTGCCCGCCTGCTTGTTTATGTACCACATAACAGTGGTGTTGTCCATCTTTAACATTAGTTGTCTTGGAAAAATGTGGTCCTTGAAGGCTGTCAGAGCTAACATTTCTTTTTGATTGATATGCAGGTGCATTTGATTTGGGTTCCATTTGCCCTGAATGCACTTCCCTGCCAGGTGAGCCCCCCATGCATAGTCTGATGCATCTGTTGTTAGGGTTTGAGCGGCAGTGGGTGGTGTGAAAGTTAGTCCCTTGTTTTGGTGGCAGGCCTCTGCCCACCACAGAAACTCTAGGCGTAGGCAAGGTATGATAGGAATCATTGTTTCTAGGTCTTGAGAATGTTGACACCATAGGCTTTTTAGATACCACTGTAGTTTCCTCATATGCAGTCTTGCATATGGAATTAGAAGAATGCAGGAGGCCATGAATCCCAAGGCTTGCAGTATTTGTCTTGCAGATAAACAGGGTTTTTGTGGCTACTTGTTTGAAGTAGGTTGTCCAATGAAATTGCTTTTCTGGCGTGAGGTAAGCCATCTGGGAAGTTGTATTCAAGCTTGCTCCCAGGAATATAATTTGTTGACAGGGTACCAGGTGTGATTTCTTTTCGTTTATGGTGTACCCCAGACAAGTTAGAACCCTTTTTACAAAGGCCAAATGATTCAAAAGTACATCCTGGCCTGAATTAGACAATCGTCCAGGTATGGGTATATTTGAATATTTCTTTACCTGCAAAATGCAATAACTGGAGCTAGGCATTTTGTGAATACCCTGGGCGCAGTAGATAAGCCAAAGGGCAGTGCAGAGAACTGATAGTGCGTGTAGCCTGCTTTGCAGTGTAGGTATCTTCTGCAAGATTCCCTGATTGGGATGTGCAAGTATGCTTCTTTTAAATCTAGTGTTGCCAACCAGGCATCTTTGCCTAGCATAGGAAGTAATTGGTGAAGAGTCAGCATCTTGAATTTTGGAATCTCCAAAAAGGTGTTTAGAGTAGACAGGTCCAGGATAGGATGCCATGAATTGTCTTTTCTGGGTACCAGGAAAAGTCTCTAGTAGAAACCTTGTCCCTTTTCCTCTTCTGGTACCAGTTGAATAGCCCCCATGCTTAAGAGAGAAAGTACTTGTTTTGGGGCCTCTGCCCACTGATTTGGAGGTAGGTCTGGCCACCCACTTGGTGTTGGCAACGTGTGGAAGTGAAGTCTTTATCTCTGGGACACTATATTTAAAACCCATTTGTCCTGGGTAATGAGTTCCCAATTATTTGCATGAAGAGCAATCTTTCCCCCCAAAGGGGCAGTCAGCTGATAAGTGCTTGGAAATTTTACAAGGAAGTCATTGAGACAGTTTACCATAGGGGGGAGTCTTATTATTCCCAGACTTGGAAGTGGAGGCCTCCCACTGCATAGTTCTGTGAGTCCCCTGGGAATGAAACCTGGGGTTTTTGCTGTGTCTGGGTTTGGCTTGAGAAGGGCTGGAAAGGACCAATTCTTAGAGGGCCAGTGCCTACTAAATCTAGGAGGCTGAACTTGTAAAAAATCTTTAACAGCTTGCACAGATTTAGCTTTATCTTCCATCTTTTTAAGAACTTCCTCAGCCTTGTTGCCAAACAGGCGGTCCTGATGCAAAGGAGCATCCAACAATTTAGCTTTAACATGATCAGGCAAAGATTGCTCCTTAAGCCAAGCATGCCTTCTGAGCACAGACCCAGTAACAGCAGCCCTACATGAGGCTTCTAATGAATCAAAACCTCATTGCAAAGTACGTTTTCCAACTTGTTCGGCAGAATGCATTAAATCCTATAATTCTTTATTTTCCACACAGTCAGGAATCAACATCATTTTCTGTTTAAAAAGTCCAACAACATCTTACTGAAATTTTAACATATGAAACTGGCAGTTTAAAGCCCTAATGGCCAAGGTTGCAGAAGTGTAAACCTTCTGACCCCATCTATCCAGCGCCCTGGAGTCTCTATCAGAAGGGGTAGGATTTTTAGCAGTAGAAGCCTTAATGCCCTTGGGCCCCTGTGAAATAGTCTCTGGATCTGCAATAGGATTTTTGAAAAGAAACTTGTGGGACTCAGGGACCCTGTAGTATCTGCAGGTTTTCTGGGAGCAGGAGGCAGGGAATCAGGGGCCAAACTAGATTCCGAGAAAGCATCATCAACAATGTCTATTACAGGAAGAAGAGCTAAAGGCCTATGCTGAGGTAGGAGAAAGAAATCCCTAAGCCTCTTTTTTGAATCCGGAAAATCCTGGCTTTCCCAATGGAAATGCTCCCTTAGAGTATGTAAGGTCTCACCAAAAGAAAAATCTTCTGGAGGGGAAGTAGAAGGAATAGAGTCCTCTGCATCAGATTCCTCATAAGTAGATACGGGCAAATCCAGATCATCAGAAGAATCAGAAAAATCAGAATCCTGGTCACACGATTCATAAACAACTTCAGTCCTAGGTCTCTTAGAAGGGGGGAGGTTGGCTTCCCCTAATTAGAGTTATAAGATCTTCAGCCATTCTTATCATTGCTTTTTTAGGCATAGAGGCCTGAGCATGCGGCCTGGGCATCGGTTTCTTACGCATGGTTCGAGATTTTGGCCTGAATGAAGAAGGAGGCGTCGGTTTAATATGCAAGTCTGTAGGCCTGAATACACCTTCAGAAGCCAGTGCCTGCACAGCGGCTCCAGACCCATCCAAGTTAGAGACATCCACAGATTCCGCAGCTGAAGCATCCCACGGCATACCGGACTCCGAATGGGTCTCAGTAGAGGCCTGCGAGTCAGAAGTAGTGGGTATCAGGGGCTGCGAAAGTGCCTCACTGAGTACTGGCAAATTGGCGACTGGCTTAGGAGAAGCGTCGGCGGCAGCTTTGGACCTCGGCGGCCTGTCTCTGTCTTATCTTTGCATTTTTTCAGAATTCCGGTAGTCAGATGGCTAACCGACATTTCTGGTTAATTAAATCGAGTACCAAAATATTTAGAGGTGAAAATATACAGACGACTGATAGTGCGCTGATTAAATAAAGCACAAAACCGACCGACAGCAAGGTATGTCGTGGTCAGGGCCTAGGCAAGGAATACAGTAAGAATGAAAATCTTTGTGAGGTATTTGCTTTCCACAAATAATGCAATTATTAACTTTTATTGACATCGGTCAGGAGCAAGAAAAAGTTTCCTCAATGGGGTACTTAGCTTTAGTTGAGGACTTTGGTTCTGAAACTAGAAAACGGAAATTTCAGGAGTTGGCCGACCAGCACTTGTGAACTGCTTCTGCTTTGGGCACCGCACGGCAAGAAAGACTGATGTAATGGCGTCGGCTGCATGTTTTATACCTCTGACGACCTGACGTTATGGAAGAAGGGACAGCAATTGACACAGGACCCAAGACTTTGTTAATCAGGCCAACTGAGGGCTACTGCAAGCAGATAACCCAAATGTAATGACTGCACCAGTGAAACATGAAGAAAGTACAGTTGTGTACCTACCATAAATGTAGATGTTCGATTGTATGCACTGTTGCAGTCATTACTCTTGGGTTATCCTGTTGGCAGGCTACCCGCAGTCGGCCTGAATTCCAAAGTCCTCGTCCGGCATCAGTTGCTGTCGCCTCTTCCCTGACGTCAATGCGCCAGGGGTATAAAAGATGCAGCCGACGCCATTTTCTTTAGTTTTTCTTGCCCCAGATGTCAGGTGCCCCCAAAAGGGTAGGCTAACAAAATTATGCCAATAAACATGCATGCACTAAAGTACACATTTCCTTCATCTACAAGCAAATACACCACATAGGTTGTATAGAATAGAGAAGTACAGATGAGACCCAGCAAAAGAAAGGGGGATGGTGGGAGGGTAACCTGGACTGCAACAGTGAATACACTCGAACATCTACATTTATGGTAGGTACACAACTGTACTATGTTCATCGTGTTTCACTGTTGCAGTCATTACTTTTGGGTTGAATCCCAAAGCTGAGGATGGGTGGCTGGGGCTAAATAGGATTAGGAGAGGCTATGAGGCCCTGCAGGACTGCAGTGGCAAAGCTTGCTCTGGATTTAGAGTAGAGAGGTAAATGGTAGTGCTTTGTAAAAGTGTGCACTGAACTCCAAGTTGCAGCCTCTAAGATGTCTTTGGTTTGTACTCCTCTGAGGAAGGCTGCTGAAGTGGCTGCTGCTCTGGTTTGATGTGGCCTAATGCCCTTAGGCACTGATTTGCCATGTTGAGAGTAGCAGAAACGAATGCAATGGCCTATCCATTTTGAAATAGTCTGTTATGAGATGGCCTTTCCTTGTGATCCTGCAGCATATGCCACTAAAAGTTGCTCAGTCTTTCTGAAAGCTTTAGTTCTGTCCAAGTAGAAGCATAGCTGTCTGTGTATGTCCAAAGAATGCAGAAGTCTCTCACACTTGTTCTGTGGGTTTGGATAAAAGGTAGGTAAGTGAATGGTTTGTTTAAGGGCCACACTGGACACCACCTTAGGCATAAATGTCGGGTTTGTCCTCAGAGAAACCCTGTCTGTATGGAAAATGATAAAAGGTTCCACAGCCATGAGTGCCTGTAACTCAGACACTCGTCTTGCAGAGGTTATTGCTAGGAGCAGAGCTGCTTTCCAGGAAAAGAATTTTATATCAGCTGTTGAGGCTGACTCAAAAGGAGGCAGTGTGAGTTTTTCCAAGACATAATTGAGGTCCCATGCAGGTATTGGTGCTCTCCTTGGAGGTCTTATGTTTTTGGCCCCTCTGAGGTACTGCCTTATTAAAGGATGAGAAAAGATAGGTGGTTCCGTATTGTAATGGGCTGAAATGGCAGAGGCATGAATCTTAATTGATGAGAAGGATAGGCCTTTGTCCAGCATGTTAGTTAAGTATTGTAAAATCTGACAAATATTTGGTAAAAACGTGTCAATTCCTTCTGCCTGGTTCCAAGCACAGAATCTCTTCCATTTTTCTGCATAAGATTTTCTGGTGCTGGGCCTCCTGGCCTCCAAAATAACATCCAACACAGCTTTGGAGAGAGGAGTGCTCTGAATGGTTACATTATCCGCCATGCTGCCAGATTTAAGGCCCTGAGTTGGCTGTGCAGGATCTGATTGTTTTGTTGGGTCAGTAAGTGAGAAATCTGAGGCAATGTCCAGGCTGGACCTTGAGACAAGTCCTTTAGGATTGGGTACCAGTGCTGGCGTGGCCAGTCTGGGACAATCAGTATCATTTTTGGCTTCTCGTCTGACCTTTAGGAGTACCTTGGGGAGAAGAGGCAGTGGAGGAAAGGCATATACTGTTAGGTTTTTTTCCAGCTGAAGGATAAGACATCCACTTTCCATACTTGCTTGTGATAAGTCCTTGTGCAGAATCTCTGTAGTTGGCAGTTGTGAGGGGAGGCAAATAGATCTATGTCTGGGCATCCCCATTTCCTTGTTATCATGCTGAAGACTTGTGGATCCAGTTTCCACTCGTGGGGATCCATGAGGTTTCTGCTTAGTTTGTCTGCCAGAGTATTTTTCTTTCCTGGCAGGAATTGTGCTTGCAGGTGAACTTGATAAGTCAATGCTGTGTCCCACAAAGTCATGGCTTGTCTGCAGAGGGGGTAGGAATGAGTGCCTCCTTGCTTGTTTATGTACCATAGGACTGTAGTATTGTCTGTCTTTATCAGTAGTTGCCCTGGATGAAGTAGATTCTTGAAAGCTGTCAGGGCATTCTGAACAGCTAGCATCTCTTTTTGATTGATATGAAGATGCATCTGGCTTGCGGGCCTTGTGCCCTGAATACATTTTCCTGCCATGTGGGCTCCCCAGGCATAATCTGATGCATCCGCTGTTAGTGTCTGCCTGTCTGTGGGTAAAGTGAATGGCTGTCCCTTGTTGTGGTGACAAGCCTGTGCCCACCATCGAAACCCCTGTTGCAGGCAGAGAATGAAGGTAATCAATGTTTCCAGGCTGTGGCAATGTTGAGTCCAAACACTTTTTAGATACCATTGTAGTTTCCTCATATGCAGTCTGGCATATGGAATTAGCAGAATGCAGGATGCCATGAAGCCCAAAGCCTGCAGGATTTTTCTTGCAGATAACTGGGTCTTTGTTGTCAACATTTTGAAGTAAGAAGTCAGTTGCCTTTGTTTGTCTGGTGTGAGAAAAGCAATCTGGGCAGTTGTATTTAAACTTGCACCCAGGAATATTATCTCTTGAGAGGGTACTAGTTTTGATTTCTTTTCGTTTACTGTGCACCCTAGGCAAATTAGTAATCTTTTTACAAACGCCAGATGCTTTAGTAGAATGTCCTTGTTCTCTGCTTGAATAAGGCAGTCGTCCAAGTAAGGATATATTTGAATTCCTCTTTGTCTGCAAAATGCAATTACTGGTGCCAGGCATTTTGTGAAGACCCTGGGCGCAGTAGATAAGCCAAAGGGCAGTGGAGAGAATTTGTAGTGCATTGAGCCAGTTATGAATCTGAGGTATCTTCTGCAAGATTGTCTGATTGGGGCATGCAGGTATGCCTCTTTTAAGTCCAAAGTTACAAGCCAAGCCTTCTTGCCCAGCATGGGCAGATGCTGCTGCAGTCTCAACATTTTGAATTTTGGAACGTCCAGAAATGTGTTTAGAATAGACAGGTCCAGTATTGGTCTCCAGGCTTTGTCCTTTCTGGGTACCAAGAAAAGTCTCAAGTAAAATCCTTGTCCCTGCTCTTGCTGTGGTACTCGCTGAATGGCCCTCATGCCCATGAGAGATGAAACTTGCTTTTGTGCCTCTGTCCATTGATTGTGTGGCAGGTCTGGCATACCTTTTTCCCTTGGCAGGGTGTGAAAGTGGAACCTGTAGCCCTGAGACACTATGTTCAAGACCCATTTGTCCTGGGTGATCATGTGCCAATTTTGTGAAAAAAGTGCTAGTTTCCCCCTAAGGGGGCTGCCAAAAGATAAGTGCTTGGTGCTGGCAGAGGAAAGTCATTGGGGACTGTTTCCTGTATGGCTGTGATTTGTCTTCTCCACTTTTGGAGGTAGAAGCACCCCATTGTTTAGGCCTGTATGAGCCTTGGGGCTGGGATCTGCCTCTGGGGCATCTGTATCTGCCTGTTTGTGGCCTGTCTGACACTGGAAAGGACCAATTCTTAGTAGGCCAGTTCCTGCTAAACCTGGGTGGCTGCACCTGTAAGAAATCCTTAACTGTCTGCATAGATTTCGCTTTGTCCTCCATTTTCTTCAACACCTCTTCTGCTTTAACACCAAACAAACTATCATGCTGTAATGGAGCATCTAATAATTTTGCTTTAACATGATCAGGCAGATTCTGTTCCTTTAACCAAGCATGCTGCCTAATGACAGAACCCGTAACAGCGGCCCTGCAAGAGGCCTCCAGAGAATCAAAACCACATTGCAAAGTATGCTTTCCCACTTGTTCAGCTGCATGCAATAAATCCTGCATTTCCTTGTTTTCTGCACATTCAGAATTTAACATTTTCTGTTTAAGCAGTGACATTAAGTACTGCTGATATTTAAGCATATGAAATTGACAATTTAAAGCCCTCACAGCCAAGGTAGCAGAAGTGCAAACCTTTTTCCCCCATCTATCCAGTGTCCTTGAATCCCTATAAGAGGGGATAGGGTTTTTTTTGCAGTGGAAGCCTTGACCCCTTTGGGACCCTGAGAAATAGTTTGTGGGTCAGCAGCAGGGTTTTTATAAAGAAATTTATATGAATCTGGAACCCTGTAGTATCTGTCTGGCTTAACAGGTGCAGGGGGTAAAGAGTCAGGAGACGGGCCGGACTCTGAAAATACATCATCTACAATGTCTAAAAAGTACAGCACCATCTTCTTCAGTCTTTCTTGCCCCAGATGTCAGGTGCCCCAAAAGGGAAGGCAATACATAAATTAGTGTAATACACACAAAGAGGATAAAACAGTAAGCAGGTGAATATAACAGCAAACCCCGGGTTATACCTGGAGGGAAGGAGGGTGGGGTACAAAACTGTACTATGTTCATTTGTGCATTACAGCTGCAGTATATATTGGAGGTATCCCAAAAACTTCATATTATAGGTGGTAGTAGGTACTACGAACTGGGTTGAGCTAGGGATGCAAAACTGCGCTGGCAAGGCAAAACCTGCTCTGTTGGAGTATAAAGGCAGATGGTAATGCTTTGTGAAGGCATGTTGTAGAGGAACAAGTGGCTGCCTCCAATCTTTAGTAGGCACTCAGTAACATAGCTGCCTATGGATATCTAAAGAATGAAGCAGCCTCTCCCCTTTGTTTTGAAGGATTAGAGAAAGGGGGGGGGGTTATGGCCTGGTTTAATTGATGATTTTGTGGGAGGCAAATAGGTCTATGTCTGGCCTTCCCCAGCGAACAATCTGCATGATACGTGTGGATGTAAGCTTCCGATACAAGTGAGGGGATATATGTACAGTGTGTCTGGTAGTGCGTTTTCGTTTTCCATTCCTGGCAGGGTACCTGGGCACAAGTTCTATTTCCTTTCCCAGGCTCAAGAGTCATGGTTGGTCAGGTCTACACAAGGGATATGAAGTCCCTCTCTCCTTGTTTGTTTATAACACTTACTGGTGTTGTCTGTTCTTATATATGAGCAGTTGTGTCCTGGATGCAGGAGAGATTCTCCTGAGCACAATTGCATTTATGCAGATTTTCTTTTTTAGTGCTTTTCTGCACTTCTAAGCTGTGACTGTTGTGTTGAGACCATAGATTTTTTAGGTACCATTTCCTCCATGTGCAAAACTTTGCACATGGGATTGAGAAAGAAAAGATGCCATGCATGAATCCCAAGAGGCCTGCAGGATTTTCACTTGCAATTACACCTGTTTTGCATAAGCATTGAAAATAATAGAATGGATTGCCCTTCTTTTGTGTTGTAGGGTAAGCCATCTAGAGTGTTTTTATTGTGGCTTTAGCACCCAGGAAGTTATTTTCTGAGAGGTGTTAGCTTTGTTTCTCCTTGTTGGTGGTATGTAGATCCAAGAATGGCGTGTCACATATACCAGATGGAAATGTTTGAGCGTGTGTGCGCTTGCGGCTTGGATCAGGCAGTCCGTCCAGTAGAGAGGAGTAGAATTTGTATCCCTTGAAGTCTGCAGTACATGCTGATGCCAGCACCAAGGCACTTACTCTGGTAGCAGAAGGACCAAAAGACAAAGACCAAAAGAATTAGTAGTTTGAACCTGTAGCAAAGAAAAATGTCCTATCTTCTGCAACTTTGTCTGATTAACCCTTGCCCAGCATGGGAAGGAGTTGCTGTAATGTGAGCATCTTGGATTTTGGTGCTAGAAGAAATGTGTTGAGAATGGATAAAAGTCCAGAATGGGTCTCCTAAAGCTTCCTTTTCTGTCACCACTTCTTGGTGTTGGTGATTGCCATTGTCTGCCTCTGTGGGACCTTAGGGGTCTCCTCTGCCCCCCTCCGCATCTGTATCTGCCTCTTTTGCCTCTTTGGGCTTTGGGAGGGGTTGACCAGCAATTCCTGCTGAACCTTGGTGGCTGAACCCCTGTAGCTTTGACAGTTTGCATGGGTGATTTTTGCCTTTTCTTTCATTTTAAATAAAAAAACAGCATTACCACCAAAGAACATCCTTATGATTGGGGCAGAAGAATTTTTGCTTTTGGGCTGGAGATTTGGTTTTCTTAGCCATAGCATGCTCTGTCTGCGCTGCTCACTGCTCAGTGGCTGGGGGCCTCTCTAGTGCATCCTTAACCACATCTGTAGGTTTGCTTGCTTGTACAGCTTGTTCAACACTATGCATCATATCATTTAAATTTTAAATCTTCAGGTGTTCTGCTTGTTTCATTTTGCTTTTTAATTGAAAGGAAGTGCGAAATCATATGAAACTGGCAGTTTAAAGACCTCATGGCAAGGGTGGCGAGGTGTAATACTTCTTACCCCACCTTTCTAGCTGATCTAAAGATCTTTTCCATGAGTAGTGGATTCTTGTGAGCCTCTGATAAGAGTGATCAGGTCTTCAAGCCATTTAAGCATGTGCTTCTTGGAGTGGGCCCAGTCTTGGGCCTTGTGGGGGACAGACCTACTAGAAAGTTGGGCTGATTTGGCTTTTGGCTTTGCCTTGATGCCTTGATATGATGAAGGCCTAAACACAATGGGGGTGGATGTGATGTATCACATTGGTGGGTTCAGGAGGGATAGCAAGAGGTCTGTGTTGAGGTAGTAAAAGAAAGTCTCTGAGCCTTTTCTTAGATTCTGAGTAGTCTTGGCTCTCCCAGTGGAAGTGCTCCCTCATGGTATGCAGGGTTTCCCCAAAAGAATAATCCTCAGGAGGGGAGGCTGAAGGGATAGATTCTTCAGCATCGGATTCCTCATAGGGAGGAAGAGTATTCCTGATCAGAAAAGGAGTCAGAGGAAATGGAAACCTGATCTGAAGATTCATATTCTGTCTCCTGCCTAGGCCTCTTATCAGGAGGGGGATGGGAACCCCTGATCAAAGTAATTAGGTCTTCGGCCATTTTGAGCATCTGTTTCTTAGGCACGGAGGCCTGTCCATGGGCTTACTGTACTTGTTTCTTTGTCTTTAGTGGTGCTTTAGTCTTTGCCTTTGAAGCTGTAGTTGGTTTTATATTTAGCTGTGTAGGCCTGAAAACACCCTCAGAAGCCGATGCCTGCTCAGCGGCTCCGGACCCATCTGAGGGAATATTTTCCAAGTGTCCAATACCTTGAGTTTTCAGAGGCCTAGTCTGCTCCACGTGGGAGTCGGAAGTGGCCTGCGGCTCTGAGGTAGTGGGCGTCAGGGGCTGCGAAAGCACCTCACTGAGAACCGGCGACTGGCTTAGAAGATGCCTCGTCGTCAGTTTTGGACCTCGGATGCCTGTCCTTTTCCTTGCGTTTCTTGTGAATTGCGGTAGTCGGATGGCTATTCGACGACATAGTGTAATTAAATCTTCTGCCAAAGTAATGAAATGCAAAATCGTATCGACGCTTAATAGTGTGTTGGTTAAATCTAGCACAAAACCTGCAATTAGCAACGTAGTGATCAGGGCCTAGGTAAGGAATACAATAAGAATGGAAGTCCTTATGAGGTATTTGCTTCCCACAAAAAATACAATTATTAACTTTTTCTGACATTGGTCTGGAGCAAGAAAAAAGTTTCTCAAACGGGGTACTTAGCTTTAAATGAAGACTTCGGATCTGAAATTCTAACACAAAAATCTCAGGAGTCGGCCGACTGGCACTTGCGAACTGCTTCTGCTTCGGGCACCGTGCGGCAAGAAAGACTGAAGAAAATGGCGTCGGCTGCATCTTTTATACCCCTGGCGCACTGACGTCATGGAAGAGGCGACAGCAACAGATGCCGGACCAGGACTTTGGAATTCAGGCCGACTGCGGGTAGCCTGCCAGCAGGATAACCCAAGAGTAATGACTGCAACAGTGAAACACAATGAACATCATCAAAAACATATTTCAACTCCTGTAAGGCCTTAACCTTTCTTGCAGAAATTTAAATAACTCCGCAGCAGCAGCATCAAACACATGCTTATTATCCAAAGGAGTACCCATCAATTTAACCTTGATATCATCAGGCAAAGGCTGAAGTCTCAGCCAGAAATACCTCTTCAAAACAGATAAAGCAGCAGCCCTAAATGAAGGATCAGTTGCATAATAGCAGCATTTAATGGAGTGGCGAGCAACTTGGGAGGACATCCCTAGCAAGGCAAGAGCAGAGGCATTCCATTCAGAATCAATATCATCTGAAATGGCTTAATAGGCCTGAAACAGAAGAGCCAAAACATAGTTGGTCATATGTGTCTGACAGTTCACAGCTTTAAAGGCTAGGGTAGCAGAAGTATACACCCTCTTACCTAGCCTCTCCATGGTTCTGCTGTCCTTATCAGAGGGAAGCAACTTAGTAGAAGGCAAAAATTTGGAGGGCTCATCAGATACTGCTGACATCAAAGAGTCAGCAGCAGAAAACTTGCAGTCATCAGGCATTTTATAAAAGCTATCAGGTTTCTTGGGAGCAGGGGGTTGGGAATCAGAAGCCTGAGGAAGCAGTGGAAAAAGCATCCAGCAGGGCAGCAAGAACAGGAGGAACAACAAAGTGCCTAGGAGACTCCATCTGCAGAAGCTCATAGAACATCTTCTTAACATCAGACACCTGAGCATAGTCCCATTTAAAAAAATTCCATCATTCTGAAAATACTGTCACCAAACAAAATCTCCTCAAAAGGAGAGCCAGGACTAAAAAGACTCTTCTTCAATGGAGAAGGAATCTGAAAGGAAGTAAGTGACTCTTCATCAGCATCACAGTCAGAGGAATCCTGGTCCCTAGGCCTCTTAACAGGATAGAGGACCAAGAAGGACCAGGAACAGAAACCCCTCTGTGGACGCTTCAAAGCCATAAGGGCATTAAACAGATCATGAGTGACATTTTGCCATTCACTCCGAGGATCTTTAGGAGCAGGTGAAATGCATTTAGTCTTCTGCATCTTTCTAAGTGGAATGTCAGCCTTGAAAAATTTAGAAGGCTTTGACCCCTGATGACACTACAATAGTCGTTGGAACTTTTTCTCTCACTAATATTTGAGGAGCGCCCCTAGACCCTTCTGGAATTACTAACCACATGGTTCCCCCTGTACATCAAAGTAAAACATTTACAAGGTCTCCATGGACATGCGTGGAATAGGATCCAGGCTGGCCTCTGAAGCTGTCATGGCAGAGGAATCTGAGAGAGAAACCAGATGATCCTCTGGCCTTTCAACAGCCTCAAGAGAGACATTCGGTGGAGGCAGTACAGCTGAAGAATCTGACTGAGCTTTTTTGGTCCTTTTCCTCATATATGGCTGCCCCTCAGGCCGGGAAGATCCTTCCATAGCACCTTTAACCCGCAGCTTATGTTGCTGGTTTTCTAAGTAAATTGCAAGGAAAGAGAGCTGACTAAGCAATGTCTTAGGGATAATAGGTTGACAAATCTCACAAGATGTATGCCTGTGGGAAGCGCCTAAACAGAACAAACACTGCTCATGATGACAGTTATGGAAAATGTGTCTCCCGCACTGGCATTTTCCCTTTCTGGATGACATGAAACCAACAACCGGAAACAAGGCAAAACAAAGATATGAAAATCAGAAAACCCCAACGGGGCACTTATCTGAAAGCAGTTGGTAACCAGCAGATGAACAAGCATTCAGACCGACAATCAAAATGGCGTTTGGACTGGTGGCAAAGTAGTTCTGGGGATGGTATGTCTGGACATCCTCTTTATACGCTGTGTGTGGGGAGCATATGTGTGATGTACGGTGTACCAATTACAATGAAAAGGCTTTGGTATACTGACCAGACGTCAGGCTGCCCTTGGCAGGGGATCCCTGTTGTGAAGAATACAGCAACAGTGATATGGAAGGACATCTTGCATGCTGAAGAACTGGAAGTGAAATGGATAACTCCAAATAGGAGCTTAAAGAGTTTTAGCAGTGTACTCACAGTGATCTAGAGAAGCAGGTGTTTTAATATGTGGCAAATGAGAAGCTACCTAAAACAGAAACCTGCTGTAAAGAAATAAATACAGCCATACTTTTCACTTAAACAAAAAATTACCTATATACAGGGTTTTATGTTTAAAATGACAGAATAAATGTGCCTAATCAGCTGCAGAAGTAAATGCTGCCCAAATACAAATTATACTTGGGAATTATGAAGTGTAAAGAAAAGGCTTGAACAATGTGAATAATGTAGAACATAAATGGTTCTAGAAAATGAAGGGAAAAATACTCTCTTACAAGACTGCAGGTCCAGGGTTAGGTCTGAATTAAGCTAGATGCAGAGTTAAAACATTCTTGAACTCATCACAGTTAACAAAAATAAATTCAGCCTGCATTTGGAGTAGAAATTATATGATTCTTTCAACATTTCCTGCAAAAAATAAGCAACTTCTATAAACTGGAAGGCCGAAAAAGCCTTTTATATGATTAGAAAGGTTAGGGAGAATACTGTAAACCATTTGAAAGCAGTCAACCAATCAAATGTAACAGAAATATCATACACAAGAACAGTGCCTTCTTGTGTAAAATCTCTAAATGATATAATGAGCAGCCAAAGTTGGTCTTCAACAGGCAGGCACAATCTATGCCATGTTTATTTGAACCTCTGGCTCACCTAAAAGCTTGCAAGGTTTATGATCATATTGTCACTCATGGGACACACAATACGTGTTTTTATTTATTTACGGTTTGCTAACTGAGATGGTGAACTGGTATACTAACCCTTTTCAGTCACGACCCAGGCTCAGAAACCATAAAACATAAAGTGTAAAGTATACATACTGAAGTGAAGGTACAAGAGTATAACTAATCATAATATGACAGTGCAGCATTTAATTTAAATACAGGAGCAGTTCTACAGTTAAAAGTATTCAGTTTACAAACAAAGCAGTTGGGAGAGGCTGGGCTGGGCTGGGCTTCACTCTGCCTCTGAAAAAGGTACAGACTGTACCATCCAACAGAAGGTTTTTAATTTTGAAAATGGTTAGGGTTTCCTGTATTCTTACTCCATTTGGAAGTATGTTCAGTGTTGCTGGGTCCAATCTGGAAAAGGCTCTTTTGTCAATGGTAGTCTTAAAGGAAGGTCAAAATAAGAGGATGCTTTCTTCTGTACTACCTCTGTGGGAGTAGGATTGTTCCCTTAGTGACGCTATTTTTTTTAATAGCGTACAGGACCTAAAGTGTGTTGTTTTATAAAGTAGGACAATAACCAGGACAGTAACTGTGACAGAAATGGGTAACCCAGCTGGCAACCTACTTCACAATGATGTTTTCTAGGATCAGCTAAGGTTACAGTTCTGCATATCTAAATTTTGATCGTATGAAATTTGCAAGTAATTTGAGTGGAGTGGAAACACAGCATGGGTAGGCAATACTCAAATCTTGGCATAAGAACATTTCTTGCCATCACAGTTCTAGCAGAAGGAGAGAAGAGGAGACAGATAAGGAAGCATAGTTTAAGTTGGGATGTTACCTTTGTGGTAATATTTTCAGTGTGTGTTTTAAACCTAAGGAATACGTTGAGCATAATTCCTAAGCAGTTCTGTTCCTGAAAATTGGGGATAATGTTGTTAGAGTCTTTAAGTGTAACTGAAATGATCATAAGAATGACAATTTTGTTTGAATACCAAATAGAACAAGGCTGGTTTTCTTTGGGTTAAGTAGAAGCTTCTTCGACAAAGTCTACTTTCAGAGTTCAGACATTAGACTGAGGGGTGATCTGAAGGTCTTAATATAATCTGTTGAACTCAAGCAGCATCTGCAGAGAGGGTGAGATTTACTGAAGGAAGATCCAGGCTGAGGACACCGATAAAAGGGGGGGGGTGTGTGTGCTTGAGGACAGATCCTTGGAGCACTCCAGTTTTGAGAGGTCATTACTGGAATAAACTTAGGAAAGTTCAGTTCTTAAGCTAGTTTTACAAACAAAGTAGTATGCTGTCACCAAAGTTAAGCTAGACTAGTTTTCTAAATACAAGGTTGTGATTGTTTTGAATGCCCTAGTCTTATCAATAAAAAGACCAGCTGTAAAAAGATCATCATTAACATTACTAGACATTAAGGCAGTTCTGCTGCTTATCACAGAGAAGAGCACAGCTATTTACAAATTTGAATAAAAGTTTTTACATTAATTTTTTTAAAATATTTTAAAGGGACCAAATCTGAAATGAGGTGATAGTCTCATGTCTGTGGGTGATGGGCAATTTGGTAGGGGGTGACTGCACCAGTGCTAAGAGAGAGAAATATGTGTGACTGGTTTTGAATTTTTTTCAGCTGCTAATCTGAGGAATGCAGGATGAGGTTTACTGAATGTTGAGCTTTTTGAGTTTAATCTGAGTAAAAAAGAGCTTCAGTTTTGCTGACAGTTATTACACAGAAGTGTAAGGTAACTGCAAAATAGGCTGTAGGGAAGAACTGGCACTAAGAGGTGATCTCCTCAACATGTCTATTGTTTGTGGATGTAGAGAATTTGTTGGTAATTTCATTTTATGAGGAAATAAGGAATTGTTTGTAGTTATCTTCAAAGGCTGCAGAAGATGGCGGGGAATTTATTGGTATGGACAGCACTGGTAGATCTGTTTTTTTTTTTTTTTTTTTTTTAAATAGAAGAAACACCTTTATTAAATCATCATGTACGACTAGGCAATCTTACATTTATATAAATGAAAATAAACCATACCAATACAATCTCAATTGCTAACATTGTACACTACAAACCATGCTGAAACAACTGCAGCTGCAAACATTATACATCACTTACATTATATGCAGTCACTGTCAGTCAGCCATTACATAGCTCTTTCAATCCCTACCTTCTTTTAAACCTTGTTCCTCCTCTGCATGTCTTGATCCCACACTTCCCATATTTTTCATACGTAATTTGCTCCTACCCTATTCTAAAGATTCCAATTCCATTTTTTTTATATATGTCACTATCTTCGCTACTTCTAGTAAAGTTGGTTTAGACTTCGATTTCCATTTTTTAGTAACTGCTTTTTTTGACAGCCATCATAATTAGACTCAGCAAGGCCTTATGTCTATGCAATTCCGATTCTGTATCATAGCTCAAAAAATAATTACCTTAGTTATAACTATTTGCTCACCAAGCATCTCTGACAGAGTAGTCTGCAGGGAATCTTTAAAGTCTACCAACTCACTGCACTCCCAGAAAATAAGTTCCCATCACAGGAAAAGTTCTTTGGAGTCCACTTGGGATATAAAAATATCTATGTAAACAATTCCAAGGAAAGACAGTAAATCTGATAGACTTTGTGGCATATTTGGGAGACATACATATATCCCCCCACTGCTTATTTGTGAACTGCTCATCTAATCTCTCTTCCCAAGCCTTTCTAATATTCTCTAATTGATTCTTATAGTTATCTTGCAATATTTTGTATGCGCTACTAATTATTCCTTTCTTAATGGCAACTTATGTTCTAGATACTACTAAAAACTGTACCAGTGCTGGTCTTTTGTTTAAGACCCCCCATTTCATTCTCTTTGCCTACACTATGATATCAATCCTTGACAGGGAAGGCGATCTCTACCCTGCAGTCCAAATACATTTTTGGCATCTTCCCATTTTATTACTTTTCCCTCTCTAGTTATTTGCTCCTAATGTTGGCTTAGTTTTTAGTATACTTTCTGCTACTGTATGAATATAATATTCTGGATGATTATTGCTATTTTCCTTAAAGGTCTGCATCCAAAACCTCAGTCTCTCCTAGTTTCCTGAGCTTCCCCCCTGCTTTATCATATCTTTTCACTTTGAATTATAGTTTTCTGCTCATGCTACATATAGCAGCCTTAACTGTGTTACTCTGAAATACCTGTTCAAATCAGGTAATCCCAATCTGCCCTGTTCTATTGGAAGAATAAGATTATCCCACAAACTCTTGATGTCTTCCCCTCCCAGATAAAATTCTTCAGCTCTTTATTAATTACTATCCACAACTTCTCCTCTGGTTGATAAAAATATGCCTGACCTGTATACAAGAATAAAGGGACTAAAACATTTGAACTGCTTTTATCTTATTATCCATATCTATATAACAGAGCTTCCATTTTCTCAGTTTTTGCATTCATAGGTAGGTACTAGGCTATTGGCTCAAGGGCCAAGTAAGTATCTTTTGCTTAGTCTCTTCCTACATAACTTTAGCTGCCACACAGGGATCATTTTAATCCATACTCCTAAATACTTCATTTTATTATGTCTCCATAAATATGGATACTACTGAACCAATTAGTAAGGGGGTACATAGTTTTTAACACTATTGCCTTTGTTTTAGCTTCATTAATTTTACATCCTGAAAAGATTTGAAACTGTCTCAAAATGTGCCGCAAAGTACAATTGTGTACACTTAACATAAATGTAGATGTGCGAGTGTATTCACTGTTGCAGTCATTACACTTGGGTTATTCTGCCAGAGGTAGCCCTCAGTCGGCCCGAATACCAGAGGCTTTGTATTTCTGCGTCAGTTGCTGTCGCTCCAGGACTGACATCAGGTCATCAGTGGTATAAAATCAGGCAGCCGATGCCATTACATCAGTTTTTCTTGCCCAAAATGTCAGGAGGCCCCAAATAGGGAGCTAGGTTATGGTGGAGGAACACCACCAGTAGAAAGTAAATACCAAAAATCCCTGTAAGGAGTGAGGAAGGGAGAGAGAGAGAGAGAGACAAGGGGGATGGAGGGTGGGAAACCATGACTGCAACAGTGAATACACTCTAACATCTACATTTATGGTAAGTGTACACAACTGTACTATGTTCTTCGTGTTTCACTGTTGCAGTCATCACACTTGGGTTGATTCCCAAAGGTGAAGAAAACGGTGGAGGAGGTCAAGACGACTGGGGGCTGGCTAGGATGCCCTGCAAGACTGCTTTTGCAAAGCCTGCCCTGGATTTGGAGAAGACAGGCAGGTGGTAATGCTTGGTGAAGGTATGAACAGAACTCCATGTTGCAGCCTCCAGGATGTCCCTGGTAGGGACCCCTCTGAGAAAAGTTGCAGAGGTAGAGTTTGCCCTGGTGGAATGTGTCCTGACTCCGTAAGTGGGAGGTTTCCATGGTATTTGTAGCAGAAATGGATACATATAGTGTGCTATCTATATGGAGCTGGTTTGTTTGGATATGGCCTTGCCCTCTGCCCCTGCTGCAAAGCTGACTAGCAATTGGTCAGTTTTCTAAAAGATTTACTCCTGTCCAGGTAGAATCTGAGCTGTCCGTTTACATCTAGAGAATGCAGAATGCTTTCTCCCTTGTTTTGTGGGTTAGGGAAAAAAGTGGGCAAATGAATTGATTGGTTGAGAGCCACAATGGACACCACTTTAGGCATGAAAGTTGGGTTAGTCCTGAGGGAGACCCTGTCAGCATGAAAAGTGATGAAGGGCTCCACAGTCATGAGTGCTTGTAAATCTGAAACTCTTCTGGCTGAAGTGATGGCCAGAAGCAAGGCTGTTTTCCAAGAGAGGGATTTTAACTCTGCTGAAGCTGCAGGTTCAAAGAGGGGTATAGTGTGAGCTTTTCTAACAGAAAGTTAAGGTCCCAAACTGGGGTAGGAGCTCTTCTGGGTGGCCTTAAAATGTTAGACCCTCTAAGGAACTGCTTGATGAGAGGGTGAGAAGAGAGAGGTGGTTCTGCGCTGTAATGAGCAGAGATGGCAGAGGCATGAATTTTAATAGACGAGAAGGATAGGCCCCTGTATAGTAGGTCTGCAAGGTAACCCAGGATGAGAGGTAGGGAGGGCTGTGCTGTTTCAGCTCCTTTAGCCTGGATCCAGGTGCAATACCTTTTCCATGTATCAGCATAGGATCTTCTAGTGCTGGGGCATCTGGCCTCACATATAACATCCAAGACTTGCTTGCTTAAGCTGACAACTGGAGTAGAGGTTAGGGAATAAGCCAGTCTGCCAGATTCAGGATCGGCAGTTGTGGATGCAAGAATTCTCCATTCTGCTGGGTCAGAAGAGTTGGGATCTGAGGTAGGTGGCAGACTGCACAGCAGTGGGTACCAGTGCTGGCGTGGCCAGTCTGAGGAAATCAAGACTGCTCTCGGTTTTTCCTCCCTTATTTTGAGTAGTACCCTTGAAAGTAGAGGTAGAGGGAGAAATGCATAGATCAAGAGGTTTACCCATTGGAAGGACAGGGCATCCACTTTCCAGGCCTTGCTGTGAGGTTCCCTGGTGCAGAATTTGCTGAGCTGGTGATTGTTGTGGGAGTGGGAGGAAAAGATGTCCACCCTCGGGGTGCCCCATTTCTGGGTTACAAAGTTGAAGGTGCTGTGGTCTAGCTGTCACTCATGTGGGGCTAGGAGATTTCTACTTATGTTGTCTGCCAGAGAGTTTTGGGAGACTGGCAGGAATTGTGCTTGTAAGTGAATTTGCATGGCTGAAGCCGTGTGCCAAAGGGTCATGGCAAGCCTGCAGAGGGGATAAGAGTGAGTTCCTCCCTGCTTGTTGATGTACCACATCACTGTGGTATTGTCTGTTTTGATCACGAGAAGCCCTGGGGAGAGTAGGGGTATGAAAGCTGTTACAGCGTGCTGAACAGCTAGCATCTCTTTTTGGTTGATGTGCAGACGTATTTGGGTTGGGCTCCAATGGCCCTGAATGCACCTGCCGTCCAGGTGTGCACCCCAGGCACAATCTGATGCGTCTGTGGTTAGGGTCTGGGCAGTCATAGGTATGACAGTTTCCAGGTCCGGACAGTGCTGACACCAAAGGCTTTTTAGGTACCAGTGAAGTTTCCTCATATGCAGTCTGGCATATGGAATGAGTAGAATGCAGGATGCCATGAACCCTACAGCTTGCAGGATTTTCCTTGCGGATAACTGGGTTCTGGTGGCTAGTTGAGAGAAGTAGCATGTCAGATAGGCTTGTTTTTCTGGAGTAAGGAATGCCTTCTGGGATGCTGTGTCCAGGCTTGCTCCCAGGAATACAATTTGTTGAGTGGGTACTAGTTTGGATTTCTTTTCGTTTATAGTGTAGCCCAGGGAGATCAGTAGGTCCTTTACAAAGGTCAGGTGCTGTAACAGTCTTTCCTGACTCTCTGCCTGAATCAGGCAGTCATCTAAGTAGGGGTAAATGTGAATATTCCTTTGTCTGCAAAAAGCAATGGCTGGAGTTGCAGAGGTGTATACATTTTTACCCCATCTGTCTAAAGCTCGGGAATCCCTGTCCGAGGGGGTGGGATTCTTAGCTGTGGTTGCATTTTTCATATTCAGAAACCTCAGAGTCATTGGACTCCTTGTCAGATAAAACTGCTGGGGATAAGTCTTTTTTTCTTTTAGAAGGGGTAGGCTGGCATCCCCTAATATGCATGAGAAGGTCTTCCGCCACTTTAAGCATTTGAGACTGAGGCATGGAAGCAGGTGCTTGAGCTTGGGTCGTCGTTTTTTTAGGCGTAGTTCATATCCTGGGCCTTAGAAACTTGCTAGTTTTAGAAAGAACTGAAGACGCAAAAGAAGTCATCGGTTTGTGTCGAGTATCAGTAGTGCAAAGAACTTCCTCGGAAGTCGATGCCTGCTCAGTGACTCAGGACCCATCCAAGGTAGAGACATCCGCAGGATCCTTAGTCAAAGAAGAGTCTCGCGGCATACCGGACTGCGAACAGGTCTCGGTAGCAGCCTGCGAATCTATATTAGCAGGCATCAGGGGCTGCAAAAGCACCTTACTGAGTACCGGCGAACTGGTGACTACTTTAACAAAAGCGTCGTTGGCAGTCTGTCTTTATCCTTACGTTTTTTCAGAAGATCAAGACAAGGATGAAGGTGCTGTGGTCTAGCTGTCACTCGTGGGGCTAGGAGATTTCTACCTATGTTGTCTGCCAGAGAGTTTTGGAATATGGAAGCCATTTTGGAATACGTAGATCAAGAGCGAAAGTATTTAGCTTCGATAAGCACCCGGCGGCATATAGTTCTGGCGTTGAACAAAGCACAAAACCAACAGTGAGGGACATCGCGGTCTGGGCCTAAACAGGTGACGCAGTAAGAATGGAAATCTCGGTGTGGTATTTGTTTTCCACAAGCGAGACAATTGTTAACTTTTTCTGACATCAGTTAGAGCAAGAAAAAAGGATCCCCAACAGGGTACTTAGCTTTAGAAGACTTCAAATTAAATTTCGGAAATGAAAACTCAGGTAGCGACCGACTGGCACTCGTGCGAACTGCTTCTGTTTTGGGCTCCTCGGCAAGAAGGACTGATGTAATGGCATCGGCTGCCTGACTTTATAGTACTGACGACCTGATGTCAGTCGTGGAGCGACAGCAACCGATGCAGAAATACTAAGTCTCTGGTATTCGGGTCGACTGAGGGCTACCCCTGGCAGGATAACCCAAGTGTGATGACTGCAACTGTAAAACATGAAGAAAGTATTGTTGTGTACACTTACCATAAATGTAGATGTTCGAGTGTATTCACTGTTGCAGTCATTACATTTGGGTTATCCTGCTGGCAAGGTTGCCCTCAGTCGGCCTGAATTCCAAAGTCTTGGGTCCTGCGTCGGTTGCTGTCACCTCTTCCCTGATGTCAGGTCGTCAGGGGTATAAAAGATGCAGCCAACGCCATTTTATTTAGTTTTTCTTGCCCCAGATGTCAGGTGCCCCCAAAAAGGTAGGCTAAAATTATGTAAGTAAAACATACATGCACCAAAATAAGCTTCATCTTCATCTATAAGCAAATACATCACCTAGGTTGTATAGATTACCGAAGTAAAGATAAGTTCCAGCAAAAATAAGGGGGTGGCGGGACGGTAACCTGGACTGTAACAGTTAATACACTCGAACATCTACATTTATTGTAAGTGTACACAACTGTACTATGTTCTTCATGTTTCACTGTTGCAGTCATTACATTTGGGTGGAGTCCCAAAGCAATGGTTGGGAGGCTGGAGCTAAATAGCATTAGGAGCGGCTATGAGGCCCTGAAGAATTGCAGTGCCAAAGCCTGCCCTGGATTTAGAGTAAAGAGGCAGATTGTAATGTTTTGTAAAGGTATGCACTGAACTTCAAGTAGCAGCCTCGAAAATCTCTTTGGTTGGTACTCCCCTGAGAAAGGCTGCAGAAGTGGCTGCAGCTCTGGTTGAATGTGGCCTAATGCCCTTAGGCACTGGTTTGTCATGCTGTGAGTAGTAGAAACGAATGCAGTGACCTATCCACTTTGAAATAGTCTGCTTGGAGATCACCTTTCCTTGTGATGCTGTGGCATATGCCACTAGTAATTGCTCTGTCTTTCTGAAAACATTAGTTTTGTCCAAGTAGAATCTAAGTTGTCTGTGTACGTCCAAAGAATGCAGAATTTTCTCCCCCTTGTTCTGTGGATTTGGATAAAAGGTTGGCAAATGAATTGTTTGGTTAAGGGCAACACTGGATACCACCTTAGGCATAAATGTAGGGTTTGTTCTCAGAGAGACCCTGTCTGGATAGAAAATGATATAGAGTTCCACAGCCATGAGAGCCTGTAGCTCTGAAACTTGTCTTGTAGAAGTTATTTGCTAGGAGCAGAGCTGTTTTCCAAGATAAGAACTTTATGTCCGCAGTAGCAGCTGGCTCAAAAGGAGGTAAGGTGAGTTTTTCCAAGACATAACTGAGGTCCCATGCAGGTATTGGCGTTCTCCTTGGAGGCCTTAAGTTTTTGGCTCCTCTGAGGTACTGCCTTAATAAAGGATGAGAAAAGAGTGGTGGCTCTGTGTTGTAATGAGTCGAAATGGCAGAGGCATGGATTTTAATTGATGAAAAAGATAGGCCTTTGCCCAACATCTCAGTTAAATATTGCAAAATCTGAGGAATATTTGGGACAGCTGTATCAGTTCCTTGAGCTTGGTTCCAAGCGCAAAATCTCTTTCATTTCCCAGCATAGGATTTTCTAGTACTAGGCCTTCTGGCTTCTAAATTGACATCCATCACAGCTTTACTGAGAGGTGTGGTTTGAATGGCTACATTATCCGCCATGCTGCCAATTTTAGGGTCCTGAGTTGGCTGTGCAGAATCTGATTGTTTTGCTGGGACAGTAGATGAGGTATTTGAGGTAAGGTCCAGGCTGGGCACTGGGACAAGTTTCTTAAGATTGGATACCAGTACAGGCGTGGCCAGTCTGGGGCAATCAGAATAATTTTTGGTTTCTCCTGCCTGACCTTTAGGAGTACCTTGGGGAGGAGAGGCAGTGGAGAAAAGGCATATACTGATAGGTTTGTCCAGTTGAAAGATAAGGCGTCCACATTCCAAGCTTGTCTGTGATAAGTCCTTGTCCAGAATCTTTTTAGTTGATTGTTTTGAGGAGAGGCAAATAGATCCATGTCCGGGTGTCCCCATTTCATTGTTATCATGCTGAAGACCTGTGGATCCAGGTGCCACACGTGGAGATCCATGAGATTTCTGCTTAGTTCTTCTGCCAGAATATTTTCCTTTCCTGGCAGGAATTGTGCCTGCAGATGAACTTGGTAAGTCAATACTGTGTCCCATAAAGCCATGGGTAGTCTGCACAGGGGCTAAGAATGAGTGCCCTCTGCTCGTTTATGTGCCACATGACCATGGTGTTGTCTGTCTTTATCAGTAGTTGTCCCGAATGAAGTAGGTCCTTGAAGGCTGTCAGGGCATTTTGAACCGCTAGCATCTCTTTTTGATTGATATGTAGATGCTTTTGGTTTGTGGACCAGGTGCCCTGAATGCCTCTTCCTGCCATGTGTGCCCCCCAGGCATAATCTGATGCATCCGTCGTTAGGCTCTGCCTGGCTTGGGGTAGTGAGAATGGCTGTCCCTTGTTTTGGTGACAAGCCTTTGCCCACCATCGAAATTCCTGTTGCAGGCAGGGAATTAGAGTAATCATTGCTTCCAGGCTGTGGCAATGTTGTGTCCAGACACTTTTTAGGTACCATTGAATTTTCCTCATATGCAGTCTTGCATATGGAATTAGTAAGATGCAGGATGCCATGAAGCCCAAAGCCTGCAGAATTTTTCTTGTAGATAACTGGGCCTTTGTTGCCATTTCCTTGAAATAGGTGGTCAGTTCCCTTTGTTTGTCTGGAGTGAGATAAGCCATCTGGGCAGTTGTATTTAAGCTTGCACCCAGGAATATTATCTCTTGGCAGGGTACTAGTTTTGATTTATTTTTGTTGACTGTGTACCCTAGGCCTGTTAAAAGTCTTATCACGAAAGTCAGATGCTGTAGTAGATTGTCCTTGTTCTCTGCTTGTATGAGGCAGTCGTCCAAGTAAGGATATATTTGTATTCCTCTGACTGCAATAAGCAATTACTGGTGCCAGACACTTTGTGAAGACCCTGGGTGCAGTAGATAAGCCAAAGGGCAGTGCAGAGAATTGGTAATGCTTTGAGCCAGCCTTGAATCTGAGGTATCTTTTGCATGATTGTCTGATTGGGACATGCAGGTATGCCTCTTTTAGGTCTAAAGTCACGAGCCAAGCCTTGCTGCCCAGCATGGGCAGTAGCTGCTGTAAGGTCAACATCTTGAATTTTGGTATATTCAGGAAAGTGTTTAGAATAGATAGGTCCAGTATTGGTCTACATGCTTTGTCCCTTCTGGGTACCAAGAAAGTACAGTTTTGTACCTACCATAAATGTAGATGCTAGAGTGTCTTCACTGCTGCAGTCATTACACTTGGGTTATCCTGCCGTCAGGCGGGCCCGCAGTCGGCCTGAGTTCGAAAGTCTTGGTCCGGCGTCGGTTGCTGTCGCCTCTTCCCTGACGTAAGTGCACCAGGGGTATATAAGAAGCAGCCAACACCATTTTCTTCAGTTTTTCTTGCCCCAGATGTCAGGTGCCCCCAAAAATGGTAGGCAATAGATATTGCTAATAAAACATACAAAAAAGGTAAAAATAAAACCTTCATTAACCAGCAAATACACCGCAAAGGTAGTATAGGTTAGTCCCAGATAAGAAAGAGGGGCTGGCGGGTGGATAACCTGGACTGCAGCAGTGAAGACACTCAAACATCTACATTTATGGTAGGTACAAAACTGACTGTACTATGCTCATTGTGTTTCACTGCTGCAGTCAATACACTTGGGTAGAATCCCAAAGCTGAGTTTGGGTGGCTGGCTCTATAGAGGATTTGGTGTGGCTATGAGGCCCTGCAGCACTGCAATGGCACAGCCAGCTCTGGATCTAGAATAAAGAGGCAAATGGTAATGCTTGGTAAAGGTGTGCACTGAACACCAGCTTCTAAGATATCTTTGGTAGGTACTCCTCTAAGGTAGGCAGTAGAAGTAGCAGTTGCCCTGGTGGAATGTGGTCTAATGTTAGATTGTACAGGTTTCCCATGCTGTGTGTAGCAGAACCGGGTACAGTGTCCTATCCACTTTAAAATGGACTGCTTTGAAATAGCCTTTCCCTGTGATCCTGCAGCATATGATACAAACAATTGTTCAGTTTTTCTGAAAGCTTTTATTTTGTCCAAGTAGAAGCATAATTGCCTGTGTATGTCCAAGGAATGTAGAAGTCTCTCCCCTTTATTCTGGGGATTTGGATAAAAGGTTGGCAAGTGAACAGTTTGGTTAAGAGCCACACTGGATACCACCTTAGGCATAAAGGAAGGGTTTGTCCTTAAAGAAACCCTGTCTTGGTGGAAAATGATAAAAGGCTCCACTGCCATTAGTGCCTGTAGTTCTGAGACTCTTCGTGCTGAGGTTATTGTCAGAAGCAGAGCAGTTTTCCATGATATATATTTTAACTCTGCTGAATTGGCTGGTCCAAAAGGAGGCAAAGTGAGCTTTTCCAAAACGAAACTGAGGTCCCAAGTTGGTGTTGGTGCTCTCTGGGGCGGTCTTATGTTTTTAGCCCCTCTGAGGTACTGCTTTAGCAAAGGGTGAGAAAAAAATATAAGGATCTGTGTTGTAATGAGCCGAGATGGCAGAAGCGTGAATCTTAATGGATGAGAAGGATAGTCCTTTGTCCAGCATTTCAGTCAAGTATTGTAGTATCTGAGGAATGTTAGGGACCAGAGGATCAAGGTTTTGAGACTGGTTCCAGGCACAGAATCTCTTCCACTTTTGTGAATAAGATTTCCTGGTGCTAGGCCTCCTGGCCTCCAAAATGACATCCATAACAGCTTTAGAGATAGAAGTTGTCTGTTTGGCTATTGAATCTTCCATGCATCTAGGTTTAAAGTTTTGAGCTGACTGTGCAGTATCTGATTGTTTTGCTGAGTCAGAAGGTGTGGAATTTGAGGCAAATTCCAAGGTGGACCTTGAGCTAAGTTCTTTAAGATTGGGTACCAGTGCTGGCGTGGCCAGTCTGAAGCAATCAGAATCAACTGTGGTTTGTCTTGTCTGGCTTTTAGGAGTACCTTTGAAAGGAGAGGCAGTGGTGGGAAGGCATAAACGCTTAGGTTTTTCCAGCTGAACGAAAGAGCATCCACTTTCCATGCTTGTGTGTGATAAGTCCTTGTGCAGAATTTTTGTAGGTGGCAATTCAGTGGGGAGGCAAAGAGATCTATGTCCGGGCACCCCCATTTTTGCATTATTATGCTGAAAACTTGTGGATTTAATTTCCACTGGTGAGGATACATGATGTTTCTGCTTTGGTCATCTGCCAGAGTATTTATTTTATTTCATAGGTTCATACTAGGCTATCTGCCCTAGGGCATTTATAAGCCTAAAACAAATAGAAGATCACCGGGAGCACACCAATAGGATTTCGCCACCCATTTTAAATTTATTTTGCTATGCCCTTTTTCGAGGTTAGTATACTGTGCCTCTGTCTAACAGTGACACAGAAGTGATACCCGGGGTAAACCTACAATCTCCCATCCACTCATCAAGATTCCTCTTGAAGAGAGTCAATGAGGGACTCTGCCTAACCTGGACTGGGATTTTATTCCAGAGTGAAGGGAGCCTCTGGGTTATGAATCTGTCCCTCCAGCATGTCCTATTTATTTCAGTGCTGAGGTTCAAGTCTCTCGGGCGTAGCTCGATGGGATTTGGATTTTCTGAGGTGCAGCATGTCCATTAATTCCAGGCTGGACATGGCTTTATACGTCAGGCACAGATCGCCTCTGAACAGGCGGTATGCCACTGAGTAGAGCTGGAGTTTCTTTAACCGGGCAGCATATGGCATCTGTTTGAGCCCTTTGATCCTCTTAGTGAGGTACTTTTGGGGTCTTTCCAGTTGCTGCAGGTGTCTGGTAAGGTAATCCCAAAAGGGGCATTGTACTCAATTATGGGCCTGATGAGGGATGAGTAAAGAGGCACGATGACCTCCCCTGATCTAGATGTGATTATCTTTCCTGGCAGGAATTGTGCTTGCAGATGAACTTGATAAGTTATAGCCGTGTTCCACAAGGTCATGGCTTGCCTACATAGGGGGTAAGAATGAGTGCCCCCTTGCTTATGTACCACATCACTGTGGAGATGTCCATCCTTATTAATAATTGTCCTGAATGCAAAAGGTCCTTGAAAGCTGTTAGGGCATTTTTGTACAGCCAACATCTCTTTTTGATTGATGTGAAGAGGCATTTGTTCGGTGGTCCACTTGCCCTGAATAAATTTTCCTGCCATGTGTGCTCCCCAGGCGTAATCCGAGGCGTCTGTTGTTATAGTCTGCCTGGCTGTGGGGAGAGTGAAAGGCTGACCCTTGTTGAGGTGACATGCCTGAGCCCACCATCGAAACTCCTGTTGTAGGCAGGGAATTAGAGGTATTACTGTCTCCAAGCTGTGTGAATGTTGAGACCAAACACTTTTTAGGTACCATTGTAATCTCCTCATATACAGTCTTGCATATGGAATTAGTAGAATGCAGGATGCCATGAATCCCAAGGCCTGCAGAAATTTTCTTGCAGGGAGTTGGGACTTTGTTGCCATCAATTGAAAATACTGAGTCAGTTGTCCTTGTTTGTCTGGCGTGAGATAAGCCATCTGGGCCATTTTATTTAAGCTGGCACCCAGGAATATTATCTCTTGTGAGGGCACTAGTTTTGATTTTGTTTACTGTGTACCCTAGGCAACTTAATCTTTTTACGAATGCCAGATGCTGTAGAAGAATGTCCTTGCTCTCTGCTTGAATCAGGCAGTCGTCCAGATATGGATATATTTGAATTCCTTTTTGTCTGCAAAATGCAATTACTGGTGCCAGGCACTTGGTAAAGACCCTGGGTGCAGTAGATAAGCCAAAGGGCAGTGCAGAGAATTGGTAGTGTATTGAACCAGCTATGAATCTGAGGTATCTTCTGCAAGTTTGTCTGATAGGGACATGCAGGTATGCCTCTTTGAGGTCCAAAGTAACAAGCCAAGCTTTCTTACCCAACATGGGAAGGATCTGTTGTAGTGTCAGCATTTTGAATTCTGGAACATCCAGGTAAGTATTTAGAGGGGAAAGGTCCAGAATGGGTCTCCAGGCTTTGTCCTTTCTGGGTACCAGGAAGAGTCTTGAGTAAAATCCTTGTCCTTTTTCCTGCTGTGGCACTTTTTGAATAACTCTCATGTCCATGAGAGCTGTAATTTGCTTTTGTGCCTCTGCCCATTGATTTTGTGGCAGGTCTGGCATTCCTTTTAGCCTTGGAAAACTGTGAAAGTGGAACCTGTATCCTTGAGACACAATATTCAGCACCCATTTGTCTTGGGTGATTGCTTGCCAGTTTTGAGAAAAAAGTGCTAGTTTCCCCCCAAGGGAGCTGCCAAAAGTTAAGAGTTTGGCATTGGAAGGGGGAAGTCATTGGGACTGTTTCCTGTAAGGTTGTGACTTATCCTCACCTTGTTTTGGGTTTGAAGCACCCCGCTGTCCTGGTCTGCAAGTACCTTGTGGCTGAGATCTGCCTCTTGGGTGTCTGTATCTGCCTCTTTGTGGCCTGTCTGACACTGGAAAGGACCAATTCTTAGTAAGCCAATTTCTGCTAAATCGTGGTAGCTGTACCTGTAAGAAATCCTTTACTGTTTGCATAGATTTTACCTTATCCTCCATTTTCTTTAATACCTCTTCTGCCTTAATACCAAATAAATTATCTTGCTGCAAAGGGGCATCCAGTAATTTTGCCTTAACATGGTCTGGTAAACTATGTTCATTTAACCAAGCATGCCTTCGAATCACAGATCCTGTAACTGCTGCTCTACAAGAAGCTTCTAATGAATCAAAACTACATTGCAAAGTATGCTTTCCCACTTGCTCAACTGCATGCAATAAATCCTGCATTTCCTTATAGTCAGGTTGTTCTGCATTTATACTCATTTTCTGTTTTAATTGAGACAGTAAATATTGTTGATACTTAAAGCATGTGAAACTGGCAATTCAGAGCTCTCACTGCTAAAGTTGCAGAGGTGTAAACTTTCTTTCCCCATCTGTCTAATGCTCTACAGTCCCTATCCGAGGGAACTGGATTGTTAGCCGTGGAAGCCTTAACCTCTTTGGGACCCTGGGAAATAGTTTCTGGGTCTGCAACAGGGTTTTTATAAAGGAATTTGAGAGAGTCAGGGACTCTGTAGTATCTGTCTGGCTTGACTGGAGCTGGGGGTAAAGAATCAGGGTTTAAACTAGATTCAGAGAACACATCATCCACAATGTCCAACACTGGCGAATAGCAAGGGGCCTGAGCTGAGGCAGAAAAAGAAAGTCTCTGAGCCTTTTCTTGGATTCTGAATAATCCTGGCCCTCCCAATGGAAATACTCCCTCATGGTATGTAACGTTTCCCCAAAAGAGTAATCCTCAGGAGGAGAGGCTGAAGGAATGGATTCTTCAGCATCAGAATCCTCATAGGGGGGTAAAGAATATCCCTGATCTGAAGAGGAATCAGAATATACTGAAACCTGGTCAGAGGAATCATAGTCTGTATCCTGCCTAGGCCTTTTATCAGGAGGGGGATGGGAACCCCTGATCAAAGTTATCAAGTCTTCGGCCATCTTGAGCATCTGTTTTTTAGGCATGAAGGCCTGTCCAGGTGAATGCTGCACTTGCTTCTTTGTCTTTAGTGTAGGCTTAGTCTTGGCTGTAGTTGTAATGGTAAGTTGAGTAGGCCTGAAAACACCCTCAGAAGCCGATGCCTGCTCAACGGCTCCGGACCCATCTGAAGGGTTAATCTCTGTTGGTCCAACACCTTGAGGCTCCAGAGGCCTAGGCACCTCCACGTGGGAGTCAGACACGGCCTGTATTTCTAAGGTAGCGGGAGTCAGGGGCTGCGAAAGCGCCTCACTGATAACCGGCGAATGGCCTAGAAGAGGCTTTGTCATCAGTTTTGGACCTCGGTAGCCTTTCCCTATCTTTATCTTAGCGCTTTTTATGCATTCCGGTCATCGGTTGTTCCAACGGCATTGTGTAATTAAATCTTCGCCCAAAATAATGGCGAGCAAAATCAAACCGACGTTTAATAGTGCATTTGTTAAATCTAGCACAAAACCGACAACTAGTGACGTTGTGATCTGGGCCTAGGCATGGAATACACTAAGAATGAAAATCCTTATGAGGTCTTTGCTTCCCACAAGAAATACAATTATTAACTTTTTCTGACATCGGACTGAGGCAAGAAAAAATTTTCCCCAATGGGGTACTTAGCTTTATTGAAGACTTCGGTTCTGAAATCGAATTTGAAATCTCAGGAGTCGGCCGACTGGCACTTGCGAACTGCTTTTGCTTCGGGCACCGCGTGGCAAGAAAGACTGAAGAAAATTACGTCAGCTGCTTCTTATATACCCCTGGCGCACTGACGTCAGGGAAGAGGCGACAGCAACCGACGCTGGACCAAGACTTTGGAACTCAGGCCGACTGCGGGCCCGCCTGACAGCAGGATAACCCAACTGTAATGACTGCAGCAGTGAAACACGAACATCCGTCTTGAGTAAAATCCTTATCCCTGCTCTTGCTGTGGTACTTGTTGAATAGCCCTCATGTCCATGAGAGCTGCGACTTGTTTTTGAGCCTCTGCCCATTGATTTTTTTGGCAGGTCTGGCCAATCGTTTGCCCTTGGCAGGGTATGGAAATGAAACTTGTAGCCTTGTGACACTATGTCTAGAACCCATTTGTCCTGGGTTATACTCTGCCAATTTTGAGAAAAAAGTGCTAGTTTTCCCCTTAAGGGTGCTGCCAGAAGATAAGTGCTTGGCACAGGCAGGGGGAAGTCATTGGGACCTGTTTCCTGTATGACTGTGATTTATCCTCTCCACCTTTGGAGGTAGAAGCACTCCACTGCTTAGGCCTGTAGGATTCTTGTGGCTGTGATCTGCCTCTAGGGCGTCTGGGTCTGCCCCTTTGAGGTCTTTCTGAGACTGGAAAGGACCAATTCTTTGTAGGCCAGTGTCTGCTAAATCTAGGTGGCTGTACCTGTAAGAAATCCTTGACCGTTTGCATAGATTCAGTTTTGTCCTCCACTTTCTTTAACACTTCTTCTGCCTTAACACCAAACAAGGTATCATGTTGTAAAGGACCATCTAATAATTTTGCTTTAACATGGTCAGGCAAATTTTGTTCCTTTAACCAAGCATGCCTCCTAATGACAGAACCCGTAACAGCAGCCCTGCAGGAGGCCTCCAGAGAATCAAACCCACATTGCAAAGTATGCTTTCCAACTTGTTCAGCTGCATGCAATAAATCCCTGCATTTCTTTGTTTTCTGCACATTCAGAATTTGCCATAATTTTCTGTTTAAGCAGTGTCATGATATATTGCTGATATTTGAGCATATGAAACTGACAATTTAAGGCCCTTATAGCCAAAGTTGCAAATGTGTAAATCTTTTTTCCCCATCTATCCAGAGCCCTAGAATCCCTGTCAGAGGGGGTAGGATTTTTTTGCAGTAGAAGCCTTGACCCCTTTTGGACCCTGAGAAATAGTTTCTGGGTCTGCAGAAGGGTTTTTGAAAAGGAATTTATGAGAGTCAGGGACCTTGAAGTATCTGTCCGGCTTAACAGGAGCTGGAGGTAAAGAGTCAGGGGTCAGACTAGACTTCAAGAACACATCATTTACAATGTCCAACACAGGTGGAATAGCTAGAGGCCTGTGTTGAGGTAGTAAAAGTCTCTGAGCCTTTTCTTAAGATTCTGAAAAATCTTGGCTCTCCCAGTGGAAGTGCTTCCTCATGGTATGCAAGGTTTCCCCAAAAGAGTAGTCCTCAGGAGGAGAAGCTGAAGGAATTGATTCTTCAGCATCAGAATCCTCATAGGGGGGAAGAGAACATTCCTGATCAGAAGAGGAATCAGAAGAAATGGAAACCTGATCTGAAGATTCATAGTCTGTCTCTTGCCTAGGCCTCTTATCAGGAGGGGGATGGGAACCCCTGATCAAGGTAATTAAGTCTTTGGCCATTTTGGCCATTTTGAGCATCTGTTTTTTGGGCATGGAGGCCTGTCCTTGTCAATAGTGAACTTGTTTCTTTGCCTTTAAAGGTGTCTTTGAAGTCGGTTTAATATATAGTTATTTGGGTCTGAATACACCCTCAGAAGCCAATGCCTGCTTAGCGGCTCCGGACCCATCTGAGGGAATAATCTCCGCGGCTCCAATACCTGGAGTTTCCTGCAGCCTGGCCGACTCCACGTGGGAGTCGGTAGCGGCCTGCGATTCTAAAGTAGCGGGCGTCAGGGGCTGCGAAAGCGCCTCACTGAGAACCGGCGACTTGCTTAGGAGAAGCTTCGTCATCGGTTTTGGACCTCGGCTACCTGTCCTTTTCCTTGCGTTTTTTGTGAACTCCGGTAGTCGGATGGCTATCCGACGATACTGAATAATTAAATCTTCGCCCAAAATAGCTTAATGCAAAATCGTACCGACGCTTAATAGTATGTTGGTTAAATCTAGCACAAAATCGACAACTAGCAACGTCGTGGTCAGGGCCTAGGCAAGGAATACAGTAAGAATGAAAGTCCTTATGAGGTATTTGCTTCCCACAAGAAATACAATTATTAACTTTTTCTGACATCGGTCTGGAGCAAGAAAAGTTTCCCCAACGGAGTACTTAGCTTTTAAGGAAGACTTCGGATCTGAAACTCTAACACGAAAATCTCAGGAGTTGGCCGACCGGCACTTGCGAACTGCTTCTGCTTTGGGCACCACGCGGCAAGAAAGACGGAATAAAATGGCATCGGCTGCATCTATTATATCCCTGACGACCAGACGTCAGGGAAGAGGCGACAGCAACAGACGCAGGACCCAAAACTTTGGAATTCAGGCCGACTGAGGGCAACCTGCCAGCAGGATAACCCAAATGTAATGACTGCAACAGTGAAACACAAAGAACATCATCACTGTAATGTTTCTCTCTGGTTTTCTCGGGTATAAAATATCATCTGCAAATAGAAACGTTTTTTCTTGACTACCATACCAATTACATCCTTGAATTTCTGAGTTCCCTATTTTCTTTGTAAATGGTTCTAAAAATAATGCAAATAAAAGGGAGAGAGGACACACCTGCTTGGTTCCTCTGCTTAAGCTGAGATTATCAGAGAGGACCCTACCCACTTTAATTTTCACTTCTGATTCCTCATACGTCCTCCTAATCAAACTTATAATTTTACCCAGGAATGCAAATGCTTCTATCGCTTTGCTCAAAGTTCCAGTTTACTGTGTGAAATGCTTTCTCTACATCAAGACCCACAAACAATAGTGGTATTTTCTTACTTTCTGCCTCCCTCTGGATCATCAGTATTCTGTTAATGCTGTGAAATGAGTGCCTTCTTTCCACAAAACCACAATGATCCATATCTATCAATTTTGGCATCCCTTTTGCCATTCGTTTAGCCATTATACACATAAACACTATATAATCATGGTTTAGCATTGAAATGTGTATGAAGCTGAATCTGATGGATATTTACCGTGTTTAGGTATTACACCTACCACATCTTTCTTCCAGGATGTTAGTCCTCCTCCTCCTCGTCCTCTTAAAATACGGTTAAACAAAACCTTCCAGATCTTTCAGTTTTTGTAGATCTGGCATTGCATTGTTAGGCTGTTCTGTAAGTTGTTTAATTTCCATCCAAAAAAATGGTTAAGAGTAGTAAGAGGTTTTTTTTTTGCCTTAGATATAGTGCTTCAGTATTGTTGGTGGTGATTCTAACTGAGTTTCTGAAAGACAGGAAGGGATCATGCAACACTTTACCCTGTTAGCGGACCATATTTAGTTGGGTCTATTCCACTGGATCTTTGTAATAGTCAGAGCTTGCCACTATTTCCCCTGTAATGAGTTATGAAGAACAGAGATCCACTGCACACACAGCAAAATTGCGGTAATTAATGCAATTAAAATGCCATTATTGTTTTTTAAATCCAAGTAGTGGACTAGCTGAATTTCAAGTGGCATTACTGAGGGAACCCCCAACATGAAATGAACCAAATAACAGTCTAACAAAACGTCTCCACCACTGTTTCAGTACTAATTAAACCTAGCTATAAGATTAAATTCAATGAGTTGCTCTAGGCAGTCTACATAGGACAAACTGATAAAGTGTACAACCAAGACAAATCTGTAACCCACTTCTGCTTCAAAGATGCACTCAAACTGGTAAAATGTGAGGTAGCCAGCATTTTTATATTACATGTACAAAACAAATGGCAACACCGTCATTGAGATTTTACCACTAGCAGCCCTGCGTAATGAAGACATAATGGAAAACATGCAGCTAATGGAGTAGAAAATTTTTTACAGCCAGATTTCTGATGTACCTAAAAAAGCTACAATAAAGACGACCAAAAAGAGATACAGAACAAATAATAGTATTACCTCTCTGTCTGTGATATATCCTTTGTTTTCTCCTCTTCTTCCAACTGCAGATCTTTGTCTGATCTCTGCTTTGGAAATGTATCACATTTAGTGCCCGGATTTTCAGGAGATGCATCATGAAATCCAAGTAATGAGACAGGTAGCTCTCTAGAGACATTTTGCTCTGCACCATTTCCTTCTTCCCACATAAATGCAGTTTCCTTATCCATAGCAGGATGAGCACGGTTGATGGCAACAGAGACTTCTAGTAAGAAAAAAAAATGGTTATGCATTATTTAAAGAACACCAAAACCACTCACTATTTTTTAAATATTTCCTCCTCCTCCTCAAGCGCCACCTAGCCCTATGAACCTGTCTGTTGTCCCCCCAGGACACTATCACACATCACCCCATTGGCTGGATGGGCTGCTTCTTCTAGATGGGATATGTCTCATGGTATCACTGCTTATAATGTGTGTGTGTGGAGGGGTGAGACTTCAGCTCCAGAGGCAGTCATCCATGGGAAAGAAATGTTTTGTTTTTCATATCCCTAACAGCTGCTTTGTAGGTTCGTGTGCACACTCATACTGCAGCATGGCCTACTACACTTTGTCCCTTATTCTTGGAGTCCTATCACATATGCATGTGACCTTGCAGTGCCAGTCACGTCTCTGGAACAAATAGCTGTCCATAACATACACCACAGCTCAAGGTATCAGCAGTGCAGTGGTCCATGCCACCTCTTTTCTCCAACAATAGGCGAGAGCTGATACTGGCCATTTACTCCCATCCTATCTTGTCAACTCCACCATCTGGGTCCACTGTCATTACGTCATCACCCTGCACTACAAAGTCAATTATTTGTTCCTTTTTAGACTAATGGAGGATGCAGACTTGCTCACATTAAAACATTAAACGAAATTCAGTTCTACACCTGATACTTTTAAACAATGTTTATAGTAGTAATACTAAATAAAACCTACTTGGTGGATATGGGCATCCTGAGGCAATTTAGAAATTGCCTCATGTTTACTGACAACCAGTTAATTCTCAAACAAACTGATATGGTATGTGAGAGATGTATTTACACAATGTCACTGGAGGCAAAGTTCTCACATAAAACTACTCCTAATGTAATAGGATTGTCAGTAGTACACGTGCTGCACCCATCACCAACAATTCAAATAAGACATATAGACCCACATATACTGAGGCACTTGCATGTAACTTTCCTAAACCACAAAGACCTCCTAGACAAAGTACACATAAGAAATACCCTCAGCAGCCCCAAACCGACTCTTTCAAAACAACACCCACATCAACACATAGAGCTACATCTCATGGAGCCTCTACCTCTAAGGCCATAAGGCAAGTCACCACACAATCCAACATTTTAGTCATTGGATACTCCATTGTGAGACACACTGATGCCTCTTACCAGGCTGAGAAAGTTACAGTTAGTTTCTTATCAGGGGTTAGGATCCACCACATTACGCTTGCACTCAGGTCACTGGATCACAATTACCAATACGACTCAGTCATAGTCCATATGGGAGTAAATGACCTGAGACGTACCTCCCTAGACTATATGAAGAGGGACATCATAGAGCTTTCAGAATATGTGTCTCAGGCTGGTATGAGCCTAGCATTGAGCAGCATTTTACCTTCTCCAAGTATGATGCCACAATACGAACAAAATATGATTGACTTTAATAACTGGCTAGTTTCTGCTGTCATTCAAAGGGGATGCAATATTTGTCAGCATGAAAGGAGATGGTCAACAGACCACATTGCTCTGCCAGGGAAAGTCTGCACCTCTCCCCTCTAGGATTTCAAATATTAGCTAAAACATTGCGTACTGACAAAAAAACAAAACTAGTGAAAACAAAAAAGACAGCGGATTTGTAGAACTAAACTCCTTTATTGGTAAGCGCTTTTGTTTGCAAAAGGTAAGCCAACTTCTTCAGACCATCAAAAAAGGTATCTTGTATGTTTTTTGATGGTCTGAAGAAGTTAACAAAAGCTACCAATAAAGGATTAGTTCTAAATCAACCATCTTGTTTTCATTAGCTAAAACATTGTCTTCCCCCACAGTATCTTTTTTACACAATGCCAAACTGAAAGTACTTCCAACACAGCAAATCAAAACCAAGTAAATCTAAAGGTATTACTGCTCAATGCTAGGAGCCTAAACAAAAAACTCCACTCACTGGAAGCTCTCTTTACCCTAGAGAATGCTGATATCTGTGCAGTCTCAGAGACGTGGTTTAAAGCTACAGACAGCACACCAACAATGCAGGGTTGTAATGCCTTCCACACATTTAGACCAGCTGCTTTACAGGAAGGGACTAAAGGTAGAGGTGTCTCTATTTACATCAAAAATAAATATACTTCAAGGCTGGTCAAACAGGACAATGCACTTGAGGTATGTCATGTTCAAATCACCATAGGTAAAATCCAATACCACTTCCTTACAAGCTATAGGTCCCCCTCTATGACCAAGGAAACCCATACCATGTATTTAAACTTGCTAGAAACACTACCCCATCCAACCCAATATCATGTTCATGGGTGACTTTAATTACCCCACTATTAACTGGGAATCCTATACGGCATCAAACATACATGCACAGAGATTCCTGGATTTTGTAAACACAAACTCCCGGGACCAGATAGTCAATACACCAACCAAGGGTGCAACCATACTGGATCTGGTCCTCACTAATATGGGAGTGCTGCACACCCACTACTATAATGCCTTCCCTGGTAAGGTCAGACCATAAAATGGTCTCCTTTGAAGTTAAAATAAATCCTGGACCCCCAGCTAACCATGAACATTCAGGAATTATTCTAAGGCTAATTTCCTGCTATTAAGTGAGAACCTGGCAATATTTCAAGCCCCTATAAACCCCCGAGAACACTTCTGCCTATGCAGAACTTTTCACAGAAACCTTGTACAAGCATGTCAGTAGCTGTACAGAGGCAGCCGTACCCACCAGGAAGAAGTACAGAACAAACTCAAAAAACAAGCCACCCTGCTAGAATCACAAAATCAATTGGATATATAACAGAAGAAAGAAAATCATGGCAAATATTAGGAGGTGCAGCACCCAAGCAGGATAAAAGCACTCTCATTAAACTTAAACAACTCAAAGGACAAATAAAATCTACTAAAGTCAAATTTGAGGTAAGTTTGGCCTCCCAGGCCAAGGACGACCACAAAGCATTCTTTAGCTATTTACACAACCTCAAAGGCAATACACAATTGTGTGCAGAGTTCACTTTAAATGGGGCACCTATACTGAGCCAGAAGATATAGCAAACCTCCTAGCTGATAAATTCAGCTCCAACTTTACTCCTCTCCCCCCTCAACATTCCCTCAGGAAATATAACCAAATATAACTCCCCCTACTATCACTAGGAAACAGGACCTTAATGCTCTTTCTAAGATCAAGAACACTGCATCAATGGGCCCAGACAATATCCCAGGATGCCTTCTAAATAGTATGAAACATGACCTATCAGGGCTTCCGGCATGACTATTTAACTATAGCCTCCAAACAGGCTTTGTGCCTCATGAATGGAGAAAGGCAAAACTCATCCCTCTGCACAAAGGTGGGCCATCTACAGACCCTGGAAATTACAGACCCATAAGTCTCCCTAGTCTTATATGTAAAGACATGGAAAGAATTATCATGTTGATAATGAATAGAGATATAATAAACCTACAGACACTGGACCCAACACAGTGTGGTTTTGTAAAGGGCAGATCATGCCTACTCAACTTGGTGGACTTCTTTGAGAAGGTCACCAAAGCAATGGATAAGGGCAAAATCATTCACACTGCCTCCTTGACCTGGCCAAGGCATTTGACAATACCAAACTCTGGCATTGTTGACAAACTCAAGAGGTTAGTCACAAAGCCGTATATCACCCAGTGGATAGCCAATCGGCTCACAGACAGGACAAGGAAGTTAGACTTGGGGAGTCCACCGCTACAAAGAGGCCAGTCACAAGTAGAGTCCCTCAGGGATCAGCCCTTGGCCTGCTCCTTTTTGGCATTTACTTCTCAGACGTCAAGGCCAATGTCAGTGGTCTCTAACTGACTAAATTTGCACATGACTGCAAATTAGGAGCCGTCATTGAATCTCACACTGACAAATGTTCTTCAGTAGGGGCTGACACAGACAAACAACTGGTGTCAGAATCATGGACTAAATCTAAATGCCAAGAAATGTATAATAGTATCCTTTGGGAAGTCATCCATTCCTGGTAACTATCATAATGACAACACACCCCTTACAGTTGACACAGTAGTTAGGGAGTTACGGACACACACAGACAGTAATCTAGCCTTTGATCATCACAAGTGTTTACAGTGGTGAGGAAATCATTCTATGCTGCGCAACTTGTAAAGAAAGATATGGCATCCAAGTCCAAGGAAGTCAATGTTCCACTGTATTCAGCATTCATCAGACCTATCACTGAGTACAATACACCCTTTGGTTTGTACTTAACCAGGCATATCCAAAAACTGGAACATCCACACATGTTCCTCACTAAAAGAATACAGGGCATAAGTAATATGTCCTGTGCAGACCGCCTCAAGTCCCTATCCCTGTAATTGTCTCCTACAGGCTTTTGAGGGGAGATCTATGCCTGGCATATAGGGCATTGTCAGACCCCACTCTGATGGACCTCCTGCATATCCACAAAACAAACAGTACCAGAATTACCCATTCTAAAGACTTAAACCTTGCCTGTGATATACCTAGGACCTGCTGGACAGATAGGTATGTATCCCAGAGACTACCCTGTCTACTGAACAGGCTCCACATTCATTTGAAGCAGAGTTCCTCCCTAATCCAATTCAAGTGCAACTTATAGACTACTGGATGGGAAACCGGAAATTCATCCTATGTCTCTGATGCAAACAGGTAACCTGTAAATGGTTCACCTCCCAGGCCCATGCTTGCACTTATAAAGGGCATCAGAGCTTGTCAGAAATTTGGGATACATGGCTAGGCTTAAAAAGACCCTTGTGGTCATTAGCCTAGTAAACACCTATGAACCTACTAAAAAAAACAATGTGACTAAACGCATTTAAAACAAAATGCACTTTAATGACAGGCTCTAGGACAGTTTCTGGAACTTTTAGTGCCAACACTACCTACTACAATGTCCCTGACATGAAAGAGAAAAAACATCTGCCCAGCAACTAAAGTAGGAATGCCGTACTCATAAGCAAGTAAAACAGTCATTCTACAAGATCACTGAGAAAACAATTTGCTTCCCTGACTTGTGATCTTGAGCTTGGTTAAATAAAATGCATCTCAGTGTAGATTAATTATACAAAACAATGTCCTAATATCTATGGGAAGCAACAGCAAGAGTAGGGCAAGCACTTGGCTTTAGCAGAACAGAGAAATGTAAAAACTGAAATTATTTCAGTATTCGCTGAAACAGTAAATCAAGAGAAAGTGGGCATCACCTCTAGGAGTGATGTCCATTTGCCAGCTGTCCACCTAATATGTAACTCTTCATTTTCAGTAAAGCATTCATGTCAGCCACTTGTTCAAGTCTTGAACTGGAAGAGCATCTTGCGTACTATAGATTTGATCTACCTAAACTTCAGCAATGTCTGTGGCTTAGTTCTCACTACAGAACACATGCAAAAACTAAGCAAATAAGCAAGCAATAAAATGTGTAAATGCATGGAAAGGTGGTCAGAAGGCAAGAGTCAGACAGTGGTAGGGCGGACCAATATTCTCTCAGAGGAAACAGTCTTAGAGCCCGACATTTTAAATATATGTCTTTGACTTAACAAGGGGTCTTGAAAACTAGATGTCTCTCTCTCTAGATGGAAATACTATTTGATGAGGACGCCAGCCTGATAAGGGACCCGAAAAGGATGTAGGCACTGTCTGGGATGTCTAAGATATGGCAGCTCTGTTTCAGCCTTTCCAGATTCACTGCAATGCAACTTAGAACACTAACCCAGGATTGCAATATGAGCTTCAGCGGCACTAGCCTCAAATTCAGCAGGGAAGTATCAAACTTTATGTGATAGGGTGGGCAGCAAGGGCAACAGAATGTTAAGGTGTAAAACGAAGGGGTGTAGCACCCAGGACTAAGAAGATGGCGATGCCCCCTCAACACACCTGAAATACCATTTGAAGTTCTGGAGTCTTTACAGCAGAGAAAGGTCGCACTGCCATGTCTGGGTGGGGAAGAGAAAGAATGGAGCACAAAGAGAATTTCTATAGAGTTGAACCTCTTCTGCTTAGAAAAGAGGCTGGACAGATGACATGATGCAGGTTTGTTTCTTTGTGTCTTTCGGCTTTTCCCGGTTAGGGGTCGCCACAGCGGAACTCCGGTCCGCTAATAACTGGTAGTGGATTTTTACGTACCGGATTACCAGCCCTGACGCACAACCTTCAACGAAGGCATGCCCCATTCACGTATGCCTCCACACAGAAGACGCTCCAGCTGAGAATCGAATGGGACAACGCCTTGCTATGAGGCGACAACGCTACCACAGCACCACCACCGCAGTTGAGACGTCTGACTGGTTTACACTGAAGAATGGGGGTGGGGGACAAGACTACTATATTAAGGGAAGCAACTATAACTTTAATAAACTTTTCTTAAGTTAAAATACATAACGTGGAGTGGTCCATTTCTGAACCTTTTCAGTCATGATACATACCTCAATGGAGCAGTAAATGCAACATATAAGAAAAACTGCAGTAGAAAATCAACAAGTATATTTTGTTTTTTTTTTTGTAATACAGTTTTTGCCCTTGCTGCTTGCCTACCATCAGAACCTCTTTTATTCAATCAGTGCATTTGTTCCATTAATCGGGGTTAGAGGCAATTTGGGGGGAAAATCATAATTTTGGCAGCCACCAGAGGTGTTTTACTTGTTTTCTGTTTTATTCAAAATTGTAACATGTCTACACTTGATCAGGCACTAGGGGAAGGGAGTTGCAATGGGTTGACCTTAGGGGACATCCCTCACTTCCATAAGGGTCGATGGCTTAGGTTCATAGATTAGTACTAGGCTAACTACCCTTACGAGCAATTTTAAGCCTAGCCATTTATCCCGTGTGAGACTCAAACCCTGCACCTTGTGTTTGTAAGGCAAACACCTGAACCATTAGGCCACCCTCCCAACTTGGTGAGCCATAGGCCTGAATACAGGATGCTTAATGCAATGCCTCTCCTCCTTCAAGGGATTGTGACTTTGCATGATCTGATCTTCCCTCCCTCCATAATATGAGCACACCCATCCTCACAACCAAGGACTGTCAGATGTCCAAGTTGATAATCAGAATTGGGTAGCTTAGGCCATAATTTTGGTTTTATCCTCCTAAACCAGACATTGGCTAATGTCAGCAACTATAACATAAATGGTCAAGACCAATACTGCTGCAGAGGGACACAACTTTGAACAAAGTGAACCAGGTTTAGATTCATATATATTCCAAGGCTGCAGAGTCTTATGATCATACACACCTTGCCAGTAAACACTCTATCGCTGCACACCTCCTTTCTCAGGAAGGCCATACCACTCAGGGTAAATTTGTGGATACCCATCCAGTCGTCTAGTTTACATTTAAAGGAAGACATAGTAAGTCTAACTGCTTAACATGAAAAGTTTAATCAGGAGGTTTGGGAGGTGCTGGATTATAAATCTGTGCTGCTAAAGTATTTTATTTACTTGATGATTGATATTTAGGTCCCTAGTTCTAGCACTGGCGGATATACCAGACTTGCAGAGAAGTAAGAGGTCCAGAATAATTCAATCTGTAATAGTGGAGTAATTCTCTCTCAAAAGTCTGCAAGACAGTGAATAAAAGGATAGAGGTTCCAGCCTCTTTTGGTACCTCCAGGACTTTAGACCTATGATCTTTTTGGTTAGGAAGCTCTGAAGTTCAGTGAGATACATCCCAAAGGGAATTCATAGATTAGTACTAGGCTAATTGCCCTCATGAGCCATTTTAAGCCTAGCCAATTGCCCCCTGTGAGAATCAAACCCCGTACCCTATGTTTGTAAGGCAAACACCTTAATGCCAACCTCCCACCGCAATATTATACTCAATAAGCGGGCTAATCACTGCTGAGTATAATCCTGATATTCTTTTGGCAATTAGATGAGCTAACTAAAAAAGACAAAAGAGGTAATGTTATCAACCTAAGGACATAAATCCCTGACTACATTATCATTTTGTGGCAGTGTGCCGTCTATACAATATGATGATGGTAAGGGGTGCCTATCATAAATGATATTACACTTTCCAGAATTTAGTCTGAGTCCATTTTTACTTCACCTAAGAGTTTACTAGGGAGAGTTCACTTTGGAGGGTTTGGGTGTCATGTGGTGAAATAACTCCAAATTCGCAGAGGTCTGCAAATTTCGTTAGCCAGTGGCCTTTTCTCTTTGCTTTGAGGTCTGAGAAGTAAATACCCAAACAAAAATCATCCCAGCACCAAGTCCTGAAGTACACCGTTAGTTATCTTCATACTTTCTGATGAGGCACTTGCAATTCACACTGTGTGGGTTGTCTTACAGACAGTTTGCCATCCATCTTACCACATCTGGGTTTATTTTTAAAGCAGTTAGCTTATGTATGGTACAAGCATGAAGAACAGTGTTGGAAGGCCTTGGCCAGGTCATGACATACCATGTGCACTGCATGGCCACCATCTACAGCCTAAAATAAAAAGTCCAAAAGTAGTAGGTAGTTAAGGTCTGTGGTCCAACAAACAGCAAATGGCAGGAAAAAAAAAAGATCCACAGACCAACAGGCTAAAAACAAACATAGTTTAATTTACCAGAGAAGGATGTTAGCGCTTTCAGGTACAAGACCCTTTTTCAGACATACAACACAAAACAATTCACTTGATATTTAAATGTGTGTACACCAATCAAATACTAAAACCAATAAAACAAATAAATTAAGAATTATTCTTTCTGAATGTAAGGTCTACACCTATTCAGAATAGGTTTTAAAGGCACCACACCATTTTGTCCTGGATGCCTATTAGCCTCTAATTCAATAATCCACCTTGTTTCACAATATTTTGTATAACTAGACATATTGCCCTTTCTACTGTCTCCATTGATTTGTTATAAAATCTGAAATAAGAAAAGATGGCCTGGATATTTCTCTATATGTATAGAGAGAGTGCATTTCGCTTGTCCTTGAGTCTAACAGCTGACAGACGCCTCAAAATCCTGTCCTTAAACCTGCAATTCGTCTTCCCCACATAAAATGAGGGGCAGCAAAAGTGCAGGTCACTAGATAGGCAATACTCATGGATAGGCAGGTAGCCATGGCTCTAAAAATATATTCCTTCCCTGTTAAAGGATGAACAAAGTTGGATTTCCTACTGATATATGTACACGTCTTACAATGTTGGCATAGAAAGGTTCCAACTTTATTAAAAGTATTATTCACCTTTGGCTGCTTGTAACAAAGGATCTGTTTTAAGTTCTTATTTCTCTTAAAAACAAAATCTGGACACTCTCCCCCCAAATTATATATATATATATAATATATATATATATATATATATATATATATATATATATATATAGACATATATCCACATATACATATATCCACATATATATATATATATATATATATATATATATATACAGACCCTGGATGCATACTATCTTTTGCCAGGAGCCCACTCTTCCAACAAGGTTTCCTATATACCTTGGAATGAAAAATACCATCATCTCTCTGTAACATCCAGGGTTTGTGTTTTGTAATATTGTTAAGGGACAAACTTTACGCCTATCTAGGCTATGCACTGATAGTGATACTCTGCATGATGAATTTAATATGTTCAATACTAGATTGATGGCCAGGGGGTATAAAATGACAATGGCTGATCACATCATGCAAGATGTAGCAGGTTCTAGAGAAACAATGGCAGCACCCTGGTTTTCTTCCAAGGGTGCATTGAATAGGTCTAGTATTAGACGAAACAGGAGACAACCAGCCAACAGAAACAAGAGTAAGGCCCCATTATATGTCACATTTAGTAGTGACATTAGATGGGTACAAAACATGATTAGAACCAACTGGAAAATATTGCAAACTGATGATTCCCTGAAAAATTTGGTGGGAGAGTGTCCAGATCTTGTTTTTAAGAGAAATAAGAACATAAAACAGATCCTTTGTGACTATCAGCCAAAGGTGAACAATACTTTTAATAAAGTTGGAACCTTTCCATGCCAACATTGTAAGGCGTGTACATATATCAGTAGGAAATCCAACTTTATTCATCCTTTAACAGGGAAGGAATATATTGTTAGAGTCATGGCTACCTGCCTATCCATGAATATTGTCTGTCTAGCGACCTGCACTTGCTGCCCCTCTTTTTATGTGGGGAAGACGAATTGCCGGTTTAAGGACAGGATTTTGAGGTATCTGTCAGCTGTTAGACTCAAGGACAAGCGGAATGCACTCTCTATACATATAGATAAATATCCAGGCCATCGTTTTTATTTCAGGTTTTACAACAAATCAATGGAGACAGTAGAAAGGGCAATATTTCTAGTTATACAGAATACTGTGAAACAAGGTGGATCATTGAATTAGGGGCTAATAGGCATCCAGGACTCAATGGTGTGGTGCCTTTAAAACCTATTCTGAATAGGTGTAGACCTTACATTCAGAAAGAATAATTCTAATAGATTTGTTTTACTAGTTTTAGCTTTTGATTGGTGTATACACACATTTAAATATCAAGTGAATTGTTCTGTGTTGTATGTCTGAAGAAGGGTCTTGTACCTGAAAGCGCTAACATCCTTGTCTGATGAATTAAACTATGTTTGTTTTTAACCTATTTGTCTGTGGATCATTTTTTTCCTACTATCTACAGCCTCTGTAACCCTTTAGAAATAGAGGTTTCCAGACTAAGCAGGCAGGATCTACCCTTCACAAAGCCAGACTGTTAAGGTCAAGTCCAGCAAGATTTTTGATATCACAGTGTATGAGGTCACTTACAAAATATTCCAAGCCTTTTGCACAGAAGTTTGATTACTGACACCGTTCTCTGAGAAGTCAGTCAAGGGGACTGGGAGAAGCACTGTTTTTGTCAGGTCTCCTAACCACAGGGGGATGGGGGGGGGGGGGTCAGCTAAAGGATTAACTGATTAGGGAAGACCAATTACATTAGTCCAGAGTCATGTGCCCGTGTAATGCACATGGACAGCTAGGGCCATCACCTGTCCCACTTTGCGAGGGACAGTCCCTCTTTGGGCAGTTGTGTCCTGACAAAAAATTGTAAAAATGGCAAATGTCCTGAGATTTTAGGACAAAATTATTTCCTATATTTTATGTAATAGCTGCATAAAACAGTTATTCTGTATCTGAAATGCCTAAATGTTATAAGAAACAGAATACGCAACTAAAATGCTACAAGATTAAGCTTTTATTTAGGCAAAAAAGTTAAGTTCTATCCTTTGTACTGGCTGTGGGTATGTGTCGGCCAGTAAAATCTGATGTTTGTACCAAAAATGTCCCACTTTGGCCATTTGAAAAGGTGACAATCCTATGGACAGCTGGGTGGTACAGTGGGTAGAGCATAAAAAATAGCACCCCCCCCCCAAGCATATGCCGTCGGCTTTAAACCTGATGTCAGAACGTCAGGGTATAAAGGGAGGCGGCCGATGCCATGTCTGCAGATTTCCTTACCTTAACTGTCAGGAGCCCCCAAAAAAAGGCTAAACCAGGAAGGAAACACCATGGAAACATGCCATCCAAAAATAACAAATCTAGTCTGTGCCTTAGGGGGAAAAAAGGGGGAATGGAGGGTGGGAAACCAGGACTGCAACAGTAAATACACTTGAACATCCACATTTATGGTAAGTGTACACAACTGTACTATGTTCTTCGTGTTTCACTGTTGCAGTCCCAACATATGGGTTGATTCCCAAAGCATAGGAATAAAACAAAAAAGGGAGGAAGAATCACAGATTAAGGGTTGGTAAGGAGGCCTTGCAAAACTGAAGATGCAAAACCAGCCCTGGATTTAGAAAACAAAGGCAGACTGTAATGCTTTGTGAAAGTATGGACAGACCACCAAGTAGCTGCTTCTAGAATGTCCTTAGTAGGCACACCTCTCAAAAAAGCTGCAGAGGTAGAGGCTGCTCCAGTAGAATAGGTACTAATACCCTGACGAGAAAAGTACAGTTTTGTACCTACCATAAATGTAGATGTTCGAGAGCTAATACAGCTGCAGTCATAACAGATGGGGTCTCCTGCCGTCAGGCGGGTCCTCGGTGGGCCGAATTCCAAAGTCTAGGTCCGGCGTCGGTTGTTGTCGCTTCTTCCCTGGCGTCAGTGCGACAGGGGTATAAAAGAACCAGCCGACGCCATTTTCTTCAGTTTTTCTTGCCCCAGATGTCAGGTGCCCCCAGAAGGAAGGCAATACATAAATTTGTGTAATAAAGAAATGCCATATAATCAAAATACAGTAGTTGTAAGCAAATACACCATAAATGAATATCCCAAACAGGTTGTATGAGGAGGTGTTAGCCAATAGGCCTGTCCCAAGAGGGGAAGGAGGGAGGGAAACCTGGACTGCAGCTGTATTAGCACTCGAACATCTACATTTATGGTAGGTACAAAACTGTACTATGTTCATCGTGCATACAGCTGCAGTCATAACAGATGGGTAGAATCCCAAAGCTAAGAAAGGGGTGGTAGGCACTAGGTGGAACTAGGAGGAGCCAGGATGCCCTGCAAGACTGCAGTGGTGAAGCCTGTTCTAGTTTTGGAGTATAATGGTAGGTGGTATTGCTTGGAGAAGGTATGCACAGAACTCCAAGTGGCTGCTTCCAAAATATCTTTGGTAGGAACTCCTCTGAGGAAAGCTGCAGAGGTAGCTGTGGCCCTTGTGGAGTGAGATCTGATGCCTGCAGGTACAGTTTTGCCATGAAAAGAGTAACAAAAGCGTATGCAGTGGGCTATCCATTTTGAGATTGTCTGTTTGGAAATAGGCTTCCCTTGAGCTCCTATAGCACAGGACACAAAGAGTTGTTCTGATTTTCTGAAAGGCTTTGTTCTGTCCAAATAATAACGCAGTTGTCTGTGGATGTCCAAGGAATGTAGTAATCTCTCCCCTTTGTTTTGAGGATTAGGATAAAAAATAGGTAAGTGTATAGCCTGATTCAAAGCTACCCTGGATACCACTTTTGGCATACAGGACAGGTTGGTCCGTAAGGAAACTCTGTCCTGATGGAAGATGATAAAAGGCTGCACAGCCATGAGGGCTTGTAGTTCCGATACCGTACGAGCTGAGGTGATAGCCAGAAGGAAAGCTGTTTTCCAGGACAAATATTGCAAATCTGTTGAGGCAGCTGGCTCAAAAGGAGGCAAGGTCAGCTTTTCTAGAATGAAATTGAGGTCCCAAGCAGGTATTGGTTGTTTCCTTGGGGTTTTTATATTCTTAGCCCCTCTGAGGAACTGCATTAAGAGGGGGTGAGAGAATAAAGGTGGATCAGTGTTGTATTCTGCAGAAATGGCTGAGGCATGGATTTTGATGGAGGAGAATGAAAGTCCACTGCTTAGCAGCTCAGCTAGATACTGTAACATTTGAGGTAAATTCAGTTTTCCAGGATTCTGGCCCTTTTTCTCATTCCAGGCACAAAACCGTTTCCATTTTGCGGAGTAAGCTTTTCTAGTAGACGGCCTTCTGGCCTCCAAAATGACATCCTGCACCTCCTTGGAGAGTAGGGTCTGTTGTGATGTTAAGGAATCTTCCATGCGGCCAGATTGAGTGTTTTCAGCTGACTGTGAAGAGTTTTGAAGCTGTGCTGAGTCAGAAGAAGAGGCATTAGAGGTAGGGTCCATGGTGGGGAATGCGTCAGGCTCCTCAGGAGTGGGTACCAGTGTTGTCTTGGCCAGTCTGGAGCAATGAGAATCATCTTTGGTCTGTCTGCTCTGGTTTTTAATAGAACTTTGGGCAGCAGAGGAAGAGGTGGAAAGGCATAAACTGTCATTGTTGTCCAACTGAAAGAGAGAGCGTCCACTCTCCAGGCCTTTGGATGAAAAGTCCTTGAGCAGAATTTTGTCAATTGGTGATTTTTGTGGGAGGCAAAGAGATCTATGTCTGGCCTTCCCCATGCTTGAATTATTTCTGTAAAAACTTGAGGATGCAACTTCCATTCGTGTGGATCTGTCATATTTCTGCTTAGGTTGTCTGCCAGCGTGTTTTCCTTGCCTGGCAAGTACTGTGCTTGAAGTTCGATTTGTAATTCCAGAACCATGTTCCAAAGTGACATGGCCAGCCTGCATAGGAGGTATGAATGGGTTCCTCCCTGTTTGTTTATGTACCACATTACTGTGGTGTTGTCTGTCCTTATCAATAGTTGACCTGGATGCAGAAGGTCTTTGAAAGCTATAATAGCATTTATTACTGCTAGCATTTCCTTTTGATTGATGTGAAGGTGCTTTTCTTTTTGGGACCATTTGCCCTGAATGCACCGATCTGTCATGTGCACCCCCCAGGCGTAGTCCGAGGCGTCTGTTGTGATGACTTGATTTGCTTGAGGCTTGCAGAATGGGAGACCTGTGTTTGTTTGGCATGCTTGAGCCCACCACAGAAATTCCTTTTGAAGACATGGAATTAGTGGTATTATTGTTTCCAAACTGTGGCTGTGTTTTTCAGGTACCATTGAAGTTTCCTCATATGCAGCTTTGCACATGGGATTAGTAGGATGCAAGATGTCATGAATCCCAGAGCCTGCAGGATTTTCCTTGCAGTCAGCCTGGTGAAATTTGCTAGTGTTCTGAAGTATTGAGTTAGTTGCCCCTGCTTCTCTGGCGTGAGGTAGGCCATCTGGGTGTTTGTGTCCAAGTTGGCACCCAGGAAAATTATTTTCTGAGGGTATTAGCCTTGATTTCTTTTTGTTGACTGTGTATCCCAGAACATTCAACAACAACATAAGCCAGATGTTTCAGAAGTATGTGCTTGCTGTCCGCTTGGATCAGGCAGTCGTCCAAATATGGGTATGATGCCAGGCATTTTGTGAATACTCTGGGCGCAGTAGATAAGCCAAAGGGCAATGCAAAGAATTGATAATGGGTTGAACCTGCAAGAAATCTGAGGTATCTTCTGCAATTTTGTCTGATTGGGACATGCAGGTATGCCTCCTTGAGGTCCAATGTTACCAGCCAAGACTCCTTGCCCAGCATGGGAAGAAGCTGCTGTAATGTGAGCATCTTGAATTTTGGTACGAGTAAAAATGTGTTTAGGATGGATAGGTCCAAAATAGGTCTCCAATCTTTTCCCTTCCTTGGTACCAGGAATAGTCTGGAATAAAAACCTTGACCTTGTTCGTGAGTAGGTACCTCTTGAATAGCTTTCATGTCCATGAGATCTGAAATTTGTCTTAGTGCCTCTGCCCTTTGATTGTGTGGCAGGTTTGGCATGCCTCTCATTTTTGGAAGGTTGTGAAAATGGAATCTGTAGCCTCTGTTTATAATGTCCAGGATCCATTTGTCTTTTGTGACAATATGCCAATTTTTTGAGAATAATGCCAGTTTTCCGCCTAAGGGTGCTGCCATTTGAGCCTTGCTTGGCATGCAAAGGGGAAAGTCATTGGGCTTGCTTTCTGAATGACTGCGAACTATCCTCACCACCTCTTTGTGTAGGAGCTTGCCATTGTCTGCCTCTAAACGATCCTTGAGATTGCCCTCTGCCCCTCGGGCGCCTGTATCTACCTCTTTGGGGTCTGTCCGTGGCTGGAAAGGACCAGTTTTTGGAAGGCCAATTTCTACTGAAACGTGGAGGTTGTACCTGTAGAAAATATTTCACGGTTTGCATTGATTTAGCCTTTTCCTCCATTTTCTTTAATACCTCCTCAGCTTTAACAACAAATAATACATCCTTTTGAAGAGGGGCATCTAGTAATTTAGCTTTGACATGATCTGGTAAGGTTTGTTCCTTGAGCCAGGCATGTCTACGTATCACTGATCCTGTAACAGCAGCTCTACATGAGGCCTCTAGAGCATCAAAACCACATTGCATGGTATGTTTACACACTTGTTCTGCACTATGCATCAAATCCTGCAACTCCTTCAAGTCTGGTTGTTCAGGTTGTGACATTTTACTTCTCAATTGTGATAACAGAAACTGTTGATACTTTAGCATACGGAACTGGCAGTTTACTGCCCTCATGGTTAAGGTGGCCGAGGTGTATACCTTTTTTCCCCACCTTTCTAAGGATCTGGAATCTCTCTCGGAAGGTAATGGATTTTTAGCAGTGGAGGCCTTAATTCCCTTGGGGCCCTGTGAGATAGTTTCTGGGTCAGCCGCATGGCTTTTGTATAAAAATTGGTGAGAGTCAGGAACCCGGTAGTACCTGTCAGGCTTGACTGGGGCTGGAGGTAAAGAATCCGGGTTAAGGCAGGCCTCCGAGTACACATCATCTAGTATGTCCATGACAGGAGGTATAGCCAGAGGCCTGTGCTGAGGTAGCAAGAGAAAATCCCTAAGCCTTTTCTTGGAATCTGAGTACTCTTGGCCTTCCCAGTGGAAGTGTTCCCTTAAGGGAAGTAAGAATGTTCCTGTTCATCAGAGTGCTCTGATATAATGGATGCCTGATCAGAGGGGGGGGTTCTTCCTCCACCCTGGGCCTTTTATCCGGGGGGAGGGGGTTGAGAACCCCTGATAAGAGTAATTAAATCCTCAGCCATTTTAAGCATCTGTTTTTTAGGCATGGGGCCTGGAGAAGGGCCCTGTGTAGCTTGTCTCTTAGAATGCATGGATGCTTTAGACTTAGTGAAAGCCTTGATGGAAAAAGAAGAGGAAGGTCTGAAGACACCTTGAGAGGAGGCAGACCTGTCTACATTTTGAGATTCACCACCAAGAGTGGCTTTGGTATCTGTAGTCGGGGTGTGGGCCGAGGAGCCAGCGACCTTGGGCACAGAAGACACTGCCAATGAAGTGTCGTCAGTAGTCAGGGGCTGCGTAGGCGCCTCGCTGAGAACCGGACCACCTGTAGTCGGCTTTGGCGTGGTGTCAGTAGAGGCCGCGGACCTCGTGTGTCGGTCCTTATCTTTGCGTTTTTTAGACAAAACTGGAGTCGGAGTATCCGACGACATAATATAGTTAAATTTTTTGCCAAAATAATGCTGGGCGAACTCCGCCCGACGCTTAATGGTGCGTTTGTTGAATGTAGCACAAAAACGACAGACCAAGACGTCGTGGTCTGGGCCTAAGCAAGGAATACAGAGGGAATGAAAATCCTTATGCGGTATTTGCTTCCCACAAGAAATACAATTATTAACTTTGTCTGACATCGGTCTGAGGCAAGAAAAGTTTCCCCAACGGGGTACTTAGCTTTCAAGAAGACTTCGGTTGCAAAATTTTCGTAATTTCAGGAGCTGGCCGACCGGCACTTGCGAACTGCTTCTGCTTCAGGCACCGCGCAGCAAGAAAGACTGAAGAAAATGGCGTTGGCTGGTTCTTTTATACCCCTGTCGCAATGACGTCAGGGAAGAAGCGACGACAACCGACGCCGGACCTAGACTTTGGAATTCGGCCGACCGAGGACCCGCCTGACGGCAGGAGAACCCATCTGTTATGACTGCAGCTATATGCATGATGAACATCCTTCCCATGCTGCAGGTAACAAAAGTGAATACAATGAGCAATCCCATTTGGAGATGGTTTGTTTAGAAATAGCTTTACCATGAGCCCCAGGAGCAAAACTAACCAAAAACTGCTCAGACTTCCAAAAGGGTTTAGTTATTTTTAAGTAAAATCTCAACTGTTGGTGCACATCAAGAGAGTGCAGAATCCTTTCCCCTTTATTCTGGGGGTTACTGAAAAAGGTAGGCAGATGAATAGACTGGTTAAGGGTCAAACGGAAACCACCTTACACATAAAGAAGGGATTAGCTCTCAGACAAACCCTAGCTGTATGAAAAATAATGAAAGGTTCGACTGCCATTAAGGCTTGCAGCTCCAAAACCCTTCTGGTGGAAGTAATAGCCAAAAGAAAGGCAGTTTTCCATGAAAGAAACTTAAATTCTGCAGAGGCAGCAGGTTCAAAGGGAGGTAGAGTAAGCATCTCCAGGACAAAATTAAGATCCCAAGCAGGAGAAGGAGCTCTTCTGGGAGGTCTAAGATTGCTAGCTCCCCTCAGGAACTGCTTCATCAAGGGGTGAGAAAAAAATTGGTTGCTGAAAAGAACAATGAGCAGAAATTGCTGAAGCATGAATCTTAATTGAAGAAAAGGAAAGTCCACCATTAAGCAAACCTGCTAGATAATCAAGAATGAGGGAAAGAGAAGGTTGAGAAGACTCTTCTCCTTTAGCCTGCATCCAAGAGCAAAATATCTTCCATTTATCTGCATAGGATTTCCTGGTGCTATGCCTCCTGGCCTCATGAAGAACTTCAACCACCTGCTGGAATTATTTAAAGTATTAGCCAAGCAGTTAAATGCAGAGTTTGAAGATGAGGATGAAGAAACTTTCCCCCTTCCTGAACCAACAGATCTGGTACCAGGGGAAGATGCCAAGATTGAACTTGGGAAAGGCTGCAAAGAAGGGGATACCAATGCTGCCTGGGCCAATCTGGTGCTATAAGAATAGCCTTTGATTTTTCGTCCCTTATCTTTATCAGCACTCTGGGAAGAAGAGGCAGAGGAGGGAAGACGTAAATTGAGAGTTGTGTCCTTGGGAAGGACAAAGCGTCCACTCTACAAGCTTTGTTGTCAAACTCCCTGGTGCAGAAGGGTGGAAGGAGATGACTGGTGTGAGAGGAGAAAAGATTCACCTAAGGAGTACCCCAATGCTGAGTGATGAGATGGAAAATGATCTTGTTCAGTTGCCACTCGTGAGGATCCAGAACATGTCTGCTCAATTAATCCGCCAAGAAGTTTAGCCTCTCTGGAAGATGTATGCCCATGGAAGCTGCTAAGGAACATAGTCTCATGCTGTGTCTGCACAAACGGTAAGAGTGAGTCCCCCCCCCCCCGCTTGTTGATGTACCACATGACTGTATTGTCTGTCCTGATCAGAAGAGTCCCAGGGTAGAGTAGGTCCTTGAAAGCCAGCAAGGCCTGCTGCACTGCCATCAATTCATTTAAGTTTATGTGCAGATGAATCTATTGAGTGCTCCAAGTCCCCTGTATGCCCCTGCCTTCCAGATGTGTCCCCTATGCATAATCTGAGGAGGCTGTGGTGAGAGTCTGGCTGGCAGGTGGTGGGCGGAAAGGCAGACCCTTGTTCTGAGAAAGTACAGTTGTGTACACTTACAATAAATGTAGATGTTCGAGTTGCAGTCATTACATTTGGGTAATCTGCTGGCAGGTTGCCCTCAGTCAGCCTAAATATCAAAGTCATGGGTCCTGCATCGGTTGCTGTCTCCTCTTCCATGAAGTCAGGGGTATAAAACACACAGCCGATGCCATTTTATTCAGTTTTTCTTGCCCCAGATGTCAGGTACCCCCCAAATGGGGAGCAAAAATATATATATAAATAAATAGCAATATAGATATAAAGGCAATTTTAGCAAAATAAAATGTACCTTCATCTAAAAGCAAATACACCATAAAGGCTTTAGAATATAGTGAAGGAAAGAGAAGTTCTAGAAAAAAGGAGGATGGTGGGTGGGTAACCCGGACTGCAACAATGAATACACTCGAACATCTACATTTATGGTAAGTGTACACAACTCTACTATTTTCTTCGTGTTTCACTGTTGCAGTCATTACATTTGGGTAGAATCCCAAAGCTATGGATGGGAGGATAGAACTAAACAGCATTAGGAGCGGCTATAAGGCCCTGCAGAAAGTACAGTTTTGTACCTACCATAAATGTAGATGTTCGAGTGCTAATACAGCTGCAGTAACGACAGATGGGTTTTCAGCCGTCAGGCGGTCCCTCGGTCGGCCGAATTCCAAAGTCTTGGTCCGGCGTCGGTTGTTGTCGCTTACTCTTCTGACGTCAGGAAGGCCAGAGTATATAAGACACAGCCGACGCCATGTTCTTCAGTCTTTCTTGCCCCAGATGTCAGGTGCCCCCAAAAGGAAGGCAATACATAAATAAAGCTAATCCACAAAAGCAAGCAAATAAAACATAGCAGGATAACCCAGTCAGGAGGTATGAAGAGGCTTTTAGGCCCCATGGCCTTACCAAGAGGGAAGGAGGGAGGGAAACCTGTACTGCAGCTGTATTAGCACTCGAACATCTACATTTATGGTAGGTACAAAACTGTACTATGTTCATCGTGCATACAGCTGCAGTAATGACAGATGGGTAGAGTCCCAAAGCTATGCATAGGGTGGTAGGTACTATGAGGAACTGGGTTGAGCCAGAATGCCCTGCAAAACAGCAGTGGCAAAGCCTGCTCTTGTTCTGGAGTATAAAGGCAGATGGTAGTGTTTTGTGAAGGTATGTACAGAACTCCAAGTGGCTGCCTCCAAGATATCCTTAGTAGGCACACCTCTGAGGAAGGCTGTAGAGGTGGCTGTTGCCCTGGTGGAGTGAGATCTGATACCAGTGGGGACAGGTTTCCCATGATAGGAGTAACAAAAACGTATGCAGTGGCCAATCCACTTGGAAATGGTCTGTTTGGTAACTGGTTTCCCTGGAGCCCCTACGGCATAGGACACAAAAAGTTGGTCTGATTTCCTGAAGGACTTTGTTCTGTCCAAATAGTAACGTAGCTGCCTATGGATGTCTAAAGAGTGAAGCAGCCTTTCCCCTTTGTTTTGAGGGTTAGGATAAAAGGTAGGAAGGTGTATGGCTTGGTTTAAGGCTACCCTAGATACCACTTTAGGCATAAAAGATGGGTTGGTACGAAGGGGAAACCCTGTCCTGATGGAAGATGAGGAATGGCTGCACCGCCATGAGGGCCTGTAGTTCAGAAACCCTGCGAGCTGAAGTGATGGCCAGAAGGAAAGCTGTTTTCCAGGACAAATATTGTAGATCTGTTGAAGCAGCAGGTTCAAAGGGAGGCAATGTTAATTTTTCTAGTATGTAATTAAGGTCCCAGGCTGGTATTGGTTGTTTCCTTGGAGGTCTTATATTCTTAGCCCCTCTGAGGAACTGCCGTAAGAGTGGATGTGAGAATAAAGGAGGATCCGTGTTGAATTCTGCAGAAATGGCTGAGGCAGTATTTTGATTGAAGAAAATGAAAGTCCACTGCTCAGTAGTTCAGCTAGGTACTGTAAAACCTGAGGCAAGTTCAATTTTCTAGGGTCCTGTCCTCTTTTCTCATTCCAACAGCAAAAACGCTTCCATTTTGCGGAGTAAGCTTTTCTAGTAGATGGTCTTCTGGCCTCCAAGATGACATCCTGCACCTCCTTGGAGAGTAGAGTTTGATGTGGTGTTAAGGGATTTTCCATGCAGAGAGGTTGAGTGTTTTCAGCTGGCTGTGAAGGGTTTTGTAGTTGTTCTGCGTCAGCAGGAGAGGTATTAGAGGCAGGGACCAGGGAGGAGTATGTGTTAGGCTCCTCAGGAGTGGATACCAGTGTTGCCTTGGCCAGTCTGGAGCAATCAGTATCATCCTCGGTTTGTCTGTTCTTGCTTTCAAAAGTACCTTGGGCAGAAGAGGCAGAGGTGGGAATGCATAAACTGTCCATGTTGTCCAACTGAATGAGAGGGCGTCCACTTTCCAGGCCTTTGGATGGAAGGTCCTTGAACAAAACCTTTTCAATTGATGGTTTCTGTGGGAGGCAAAAAGATCTATATCTGGCCTCCCCCACGCTTGGACTATCCCCGTAAACACCTGTGGATATAGCTTCCATTCGTGTAGATCTGTCATATTTCTGCTCAGAGTGTCTGCCAGTGTGTTTTCCATCCCTGGCAAGTAGTGTGCTTGAAGTTCGATTTGTCTTTCTAGAGCCAAGTTCCAAAGAGTCATGGCTAGTCTGCACAAGGGGTATGAGTGAGTTCCTCCTTGTTTGTTTATGTACCACATTACTGTGGTGTTGTCTGTTCTTATGAGCAATTGTCCTGGATGCAGGAAGTCCTTGAAAGCTGTAATTGCATTTATTACTGCAAGCATTTCTTTTTGATTGATGTGAAGGTGCTTTTCCTTTTGGGACCATCTGCCCTGAATGCACCTGTCCTTCATGTGCGCCCCCCAGGCGTAATCTGAGGCGCCTGTGGTTATGACTTGTTTTGCTTGAGGCTTGCAGAATGGGAGGCCTGTGTTTACTTGACATGCTTGGGCCCACCATAGGAATTCCTTTTGTAGACAGGGAATTATTGGAATGATTGCTTCCAAGCTGTGACTGTGTTGAGACCATAGATTTTTTAGGTACCATTGAAGTTTCCTCATATGCAGCTTTGCACACGGGATTAGAAGAATGCAAGATGCCATGAATCCCAGAGCCTGCAGGATTTTCCTTGCAGTAAGCCTGGTGCTTTTTGCTAGTATTTTGAAGTACTGAGATAATTGCCCTTGTTTTTCTGGCGTAAGGTATGCCATCTGGGTGCTTGTGTCCAAGCTGGCAACCAGGAAGGTTATTTTCTGAGAAGGTGTTAGCTTTGATTTCTCCTTGTTGATGGTGTATCCCAGAGAAAGCAGTAACTGTGTCACATATGCCAGATGTTCCAGTAGTATATGTTTGCTGTCCGCTTGGATCAGGCAGTCGTCCAGATAAGGGTAAATTTGTATCCCTTGTAGTCTGCAATAGGCAATCACTGATGCCAGGCACTTGGTGAATACTCTGGGCGCAGTAGATAAGCCAAAGGGCAATGCAGAGAATTGATAGTGGATTGAACCTGCAAGAAATCTGAGGTATCTTCTGCAGCTTTGTCTGATTGGGACATGCAGGTATGCCTCCTTGAGGTCCAATGTTACCAGCCAAAACTCCTTGCCCAGCATGGGAAGAAGTTGCTGTAATGTGAGCATCTTGAATTTTGGTACGAGTAGAAATGTGTTTAGTATTGATAAGTCCAGAATGGGTCTCCAGTCGGTTCCTTTTCTTGGTACCAGGAAAAGTCTTGAATAAAAACCTTGACCTTGTTGGTGCGTAGGTACCTTTTGTATAGCCCTCATGTTTAGGAGCTTTGAAATTTGCAGTTGTGCCTCTACCCTTTGATTTTGTGGTAGATTTGGCATGCCTCTCATTTTTGGAAGAGTGTGAAATTGAAATTTGTAGCCTCTGTTTATAATGTCCAGTATCCATTTGTCTGTTGTGACAATATGCCAATTGCTTGCAAATAATGCTAGTTTCTCTCCCAAAGGTGCTGCCAGTTGAGACTTGCTTGGCATGGAAATGAGGGAGTCATTGAGTTTGCTTCCTGTATTGTTGTGCACTGTCTTCACCACCTCTTGGTGCTGGAGATTGCCATTGTCTGCCTCTATATGACCCTTGTGATTGCCCTCTGCCCCTTCCGCGCCTGTATCTGCCTCTTTGGGGCTTGTCAGTGGCTGGAAAGGACCAGTTTTTTGATGGCCAATTCCTGCTAAATCGTGGTGGCTGGACCTGTAAGAAAGCTTTGACAGTTTGCATAGATTTGGCTTTCTCTTCCATTTTTCGTAATATATCCTCAGCATTAGTACCAAAAAGAACATCCTTTTGTAAAGGTGCATCAAGAAGTTTTGCTTTCACATGATCAGGCAGATTTTGTTCTCTAAGCCAGGCATGTCTGCGAATGACTGATCCTGTAGCAGCCGCTCTACTGGAGGCCTCTAGGGCATCATAACCACACTGTAAAGTGTGTTTACCCACTTGTTCTGCACTATGCATCATAATTGTAACTCTTTTAAATCTGGTTGTTCAGGTTGAGACATTTTGTTTTTTAATTGTGATAACAGGAACTGTTGGTATTTAATCATATGAAACTGGCAGTTTAAGGCCCTCATGGCTAGGGTGGCCGAGGTATAAACCTTCTTACCCCACCTTTCTAGGGATCTAGATTCCCTTTCTGCAGGTAATGGATTCTTGGCAGTAGAGGCCTTTATTCCCTTAGGGCCTTGTGAAATGGTTTCAGGGTCAGCATTATGGCCTTTGTAGAGAAATTGGTGAGAACTGGGTACTCTGTAATATCTATCAGGCTTAACTGGTGCAGGAGGCAGTGAATCAGGATTAAAACAAGCCTCCGAATAGACATCATCCAGTACCTCCAAAACAGGGGGAATAGCCAGAGGTCTGTGCTGAGGTAACCAAAGAAATTCCCTAAGTCTTTTCTTGGAGTCTGAAAAGTCTTGGCCTTCCCAATGGAAGTGTTCCCTCAAGGTGTGCAAGGTTTCCCCAAAAGAAAAATCCTCAGGGGGAAATACAGACGGAATAGACTGCTCTGCATCCGAATCCTCAAAAGGGGAATAAGAGTGTTCCTCAGCATCAGAATGCTCTGATAAAATGGATCCCTGATCAGAAAAGGGGGATTCTTCCTCCACTCTGGGTCTCTTGTCAGGAGGGGGCTGAGAACCTCTGATAAGAGTTATTAGATACTCAGCCATTTTAAGCATCTGTTTCTTAGGCATGGGTCCAGGAGATGGGCCTTGTGCAGGAGGCCTAGTGTGATGCCTGGCTGCTTTGGATTTGGTAAAGGCCTTAATAGAAAAGGAGGGTGAAGGCCTAAATACACCATGAGTGGATGTAGATCTGTCCACATTAGTAGGCTCGGCATAAGCTGGAGCTTCGGTTGTAGTCTGGGAAAGGGCCGATGACCCAGCGGTCTCGGGTGCAGAAGACACCGCCGAAGGAGTGTCGTCGGTAGTCAGGGACTGCAAAGGCGTCTCACTGAGAACCGGACCACGTGGAGCCTGTTTCGGCGTGGTGTCGGTGGAGACCGCGGGCCTCGTATGTCGGTCCTTTTCCTTGCGTTTTTTGGATAAAACGGTAGTCGGAGTGTCCGACGACATTTTATAGTCAAAAGCTTTACCAAAAAAGTGTTGGGCGAACTCCGCCCGACGCTTGATAGTGCGTTTATTGAAGGTAGCGCAAAAGCGACAGCCCGAGACGTCGGGGTCTGGGCCCAAACAAGGTATGCAAAGGGAATGGAAATCCTTATGCGGTATTTGCTTCCCACAAGAAATACAATTATTAACTTTTTCTGACATCGGTCTGAGGCAAGAAAAGATTCCCCAACGGGGTACTTAGCTTTAATGAAGACTTCGGTTCCAAATTTTTTTGTAATTCAGGAGCTGGCCGACCGGCACTTGCGAACTGCTTCTGCTTCGGGCACCGCGCGGCAAAAAAGACTGGGGCAAGAAAGACTGAAGAACATGGCGTCGGCTGTGTCTTATATACTCTGGCCTTCCTGACGTCAGAAGAGTAAGCGACAACAACCGACGCCGGACCAAGACTTTGGAATTCGGCCGACCGAGGGACCGCCTGACGGCTGAAAACCCATCTATCATTACTGCAGCTGTATGCACGATGAACATCTGCAGTGGCAAAGCCTGCCCTGGACTTAGAGAAGAGAGGCAAATGATAATGCTTTGTAAAAGTATGAAAAGAGCTCCAAGTAGCAGCTTCCAGAATGTCTTTGGTTGGAACTCCTCTGAGGAAAGCTGCTGAGGTAGAGGCAGCCCTGGTGGAATGTGACCTGATTCCCTTGGGCACCAGTTTACCATGATGCAAGTAGCAGAAAGGAATGCAGTGGCTTATCCACTTAGAAATAGTCTGCGTTGATATAGCCTTCCGCTCTGATCCTGCAGCAAATGCCACCAGTAGTTGCTCATATTTTCTTAGAGATTTGGTCCTGTTTAGGTAGAATCATAGTTGTCTGTGTACGTCCAATGAATGCAGAATCCGCTCCCCCTTTTTCTGCGGATTTGGGTAAAATGTTGGCGGCTGAATAGTTTGGTTAAGAGCCACACTGGATACCACCTTAGGCATAAAGGAAGGATTGGTCCTGAGGGACACCATGCCCGGGTAAAATGTAATAAAAGGCTCCACAGCCATGAGGGCCTGTAGTTCTGAAACCCTTCTTGCTGAAGTGATTGCCAAAAGAAAAGCTGTTTTCCAAGATAAAAACTTAATATCCGCAGTAGCTGCTGGTTCAAAAGGAGTCAGGGTGAATTTTTCCGGCACAACGTTGAGGTCCCATGCAGGAGTTGGTGATCTTCTGGGAGGCCTTCAATTTTTGGCCCCTCTAAGATACTGTTTTAGCAGAGGATGAGAAAAGATGGGAGGCTCTGTGTTGTAATGAGCCGAGATGGCAGAGGCATGGATTTTTATTGAAGAAAAAGATAGGCCCTTGTCAAGTATTGTAAAATCTGAGGAATATTTGGTTTTGCTGTGTCCGTTTCTTGTGCTTAGTTCCAAGAACAGAATCTCTTCCATTTATCAGCATAAGATTTTCTAGTACTAGGCCTTCTGGCTTCCAAAATGACATCCATCACAGATTTACTGAGAGGTGTTGTTTGAATAATTACAATTACATGATCAGCCATGCTGCCAGGTTCAGAGTTTGCAGCTGAGTGTGCAGAATTTGACTGCTCTGCTGAGGCAAATACCAAGGAGGGTGTTGAGACATATTCCTCAGAATTGGGTACCAGTGCTGGCGAGGCCAGTCTGGGGCAATCAGGATCATTTTTGTTTTTTCCTGTCTGACCTTTAGTAAGACCTTGAGGAGAAGAGGCAGAGGAAGAAAGGCGTAGACTGATAGGTTTTTCCAACTTAAGGATAAGGTATCCACTTTCCATGCTTGTCTGTGAAAAGTCCTTGTGCACAATTTGTCCAGTTGATAATTTTGGGGAGAGGCAAATAGATCTATGTCTGGGCTCCCCCATTTCTGTGTTGTCATGCTGAAGACTTGTGGATCCAGTTTCCACTCGTGAGGGTCCATAAGATATCTGCTTAGGTCGTCTGCCAGAGTATTTTGTTTTCCTGGCAGTAATTGAGCCTGAAGATGTACTTGGTAAGTCAAGGCTGTGTCTCACAATGCCATGGCTAGTCTGCAAAGGGGGTAGGAATGTGTACCCCCCTGCTTGTTTATGTACCACATAACTGTGATGTTGTCCGTCTATCAGTAGTTGTCCTGGATGAAGTAAGTCCTTGAAGGCTGTCAGGGCATTCTGAACAGCTAGCATCTCTTTCTGGTTGATATGCAGATGCATTTGTTTTGGGCTCCATATGCCCTGAATGCATCTCCCCGCCAGGTGGGCCCCCCAAGCATAGTCTGATGCGTCTGTAGTTAGGGTTTTGGTGGCAGGGGTAGAGTGAAAGACGGTCCCTTGGTCGGGTGACATGTCTCTGCCCACCAAAGAAACTCCTGTTGTAGGCAGGGAATGAGAGGAATCATTGTTTCCAGACTGTGACAAAGTTGACTCCATAAACTTTTTAGACACTATTGTAGTTTCCTCATATGCTGTCTTGCATATGGAATTAGTAGAATGCAGGATGCCATGGACCCCAAAGCCTGCAGAATTTCTCTTGCAGATAACTGGGTTTTTGTTGCCATCTGTTTGAAGTATATAGTCAGTTGCCTTTGTCTGGCGTAAGGTAAGCCATCTGGGCAGTTGTATTCAAGCTTGCACCCAGGAATGTAATTTTTTGAGAGGGTACCAGTTGTGATTTATTTTCGTTTATTGTGTACCCTAGGCATGTTAGAAGCCTTTTTACAAATGCCAGATGCTGAAAAAGAATGTCCTTGTTTTCTGCTTGAATGAGACAGTCGTCCAAGTAAGGACAGATTTGTATGCTTCTTTGTCTGCAAAATGCAATTACTGGTGCCAGGTACAGACACTGGGCGCAGTAGATAAGCCAAAGGGCAGTGCAGAGAATTGGTAATGCATAAAACCTGCCTTGAAGCGGAGGTATCCTCTGCACGATTCCCTTATTGGGAAATGCAGGTATGCCTCTTTTAAGTCTAGAGTCACTAACCAAGCATTCTTGCCCAGCATAGGCAATAACTGTTGTAAAGTCAGCATTTTGAATTTTGGGATGTCCAAGAACGTGTTCAAAATCGATAAGTCCAGTATTGGAAGCCAGGCATGGTCTTTTCTGGGTACCAGGAACAGTCGAAGAAAAACCTTGTCCATTTTCCTGTTCTGGTACTGGTCGAATAGCCCCCATATCCACGAGGGACGTAACTTGTTTCTGAGCCTCTGCCCATTGATTTTGTGGCAGATCTGGGCAACCGTTTGGAAATGGCAAAGTATGGAAATGAAATCTGTACCCCCTGGGATACTATGTTTAATACCCACTTGTCCTGGGTAATTAACTGCCAATTTTGAGCATGAAGTGCTAATTTCCCCCCCCAAGGGGGCTGCCAAAAGATAAGTGCTTGGTGATGGTAGAGAGAGGTCATTGAGACTGCTTACTGTAAGGTTGTGCTTTGTTTCCTCCAGATTTGGAGGTAGAGGCACCCCATTGCTTTGACCTGTAAGAACCCTGTGATTGGTATCTAGAGCCTTTTGAGCACCTGGATTTGCCTTGTGTGGCTCTGTTGGACACAGGAAAGGACCAATTGTTTGTAGGCCAGTGCCTACTGAATCTGTGTGGCTGCACTTGTAAGAAATCTTTTACAGTTTGCATAGATTTAGCTTTGTCTTCCTTTTTCTTTAAAACTTCTTCTGCCTTATTACCAGAGTATCATGCTGTAAAGGTGCATCCAACAATTTAGCTTTAATTTGATCAGGCAGATTTTGCTCCTTGAGCCAGGCATGCCTTCTAATCACATATCCAGTAACTGTGGCCCTGCAAGAGGCCTCCAAAGAATCAAAACCAGATCGCAAAGTATGCTTTCCAACCTGTTCTGCTGCATGCAATAATTCCTGTAATTCTTTATTTTCCACACAATCAGAAATCAACATTATTTTCTGTTTCAATAAGCCCATAACATGCTGTTGATATTTAAGCATATGAAACTTTTAGTTATGTACTTACCATAACTTCGGATGTATGGGATCCATCTCGCCTACATTCATGACTGATGGGCTCGGAGCCGATCCATCGGCTCCGACTCGGCCAACTTAGTACACTAGAACGAAGTCTCTTATTGGCTGGGCTACCCTCTATCCCAGGATGCACCACACCTGCTTCCCCAGATCTTGTTTGTTCGCTTTCATACTTACATGCAAACACAGAAAAAATTGTAGTTACTACAACCAACTAAAGTTCTTCAAAAGAAGATCTCCAAATGGAACTACATTTCCTCTAAATCCACATGGGAGGGGGAAGGAGGGTGGGTACGTATGAATGTAGGCGAGATGGATCCCATACATCCGAAGTTATGGTAAGTACATAACTAAAAGATGTAATGGGATCCTATCTCGCCTACATTCATGACTGATGGGACAGCGTCCCTAGCACCTAAATCCCGGGTGGCTCATTGGAAAACACTCCTGAGAACTGTGGAACCAAAGGAAGCCCTGCCTCGAGAAACCACATCTAGCTTGTAATGAGAAATGAAAGTGTGCGGAGAAGTCCAGGTAGCAGCACAAATATCATCTATTGATAATTTGGAGTGAAAGGCTACAGAAGTAGCCATTGCCCTGGTAGAATGAGCCCTGACTGGAAAGGGAAGCTCTTTGTCAGCCTGTGAATAAATGAAAGAGATGCAATCTTTAATCCATTTAGCTATGGATGTTTTAGCTACTGGTTGACCCAATTTGTTTATTGCAAAGGAAACAAACAGTTGATTCGATTTCCGTGTCTGAGCAGTTCTATTCAAATAAAAACGCAGTTGTCTATGGACATCCAACTGATGAAGAATATATTCTGCGTTATTAGAAAACTCGGGGAAAAAATACAGGGAGCTCTAGAGTCTGTCGAATGCAGAAAGAAGAAGCTACCTTTGGTAAAAAGGAGGGATTTAATTTCAGGGACACTCTATGTTTGTGAAATATCAAATAAGGAGGATGAGAACAAAGAGCTTGAAGCTCTGAAACCCGCCTGGCCGAAGTTATGGCCACTAAAAAGGCGGTTTTCCAGGACAGAAATTTCAAATCGCAGGTAGCAGCTGGTTCAAAGGGACGAGCAGTTAAGGCAGCAAGAACCAAATTTAGGTCCCAAGGGAGAACAGGATGAGATATTGGGGGCCAAAGGAGCCATGCTCCTTTAAGGAAAGACTTGCAAAGTTTGTGAGACATTAATGAAGGTTCAAAAGAAGCATGAAAATTAGAGATAGCCGCTAGTTGAACCTTAATCGTGGAAACTGAAGAGCCCAATTGAAAAAGAGATGCCAAGAAATTCAAGACCTCCGATACTGGGGCGGTAAGGGGGTCTATACCACGTTGCTGAGCCCAGAAGGCGAACCTTTTCCATTTGCTGGAATACAGTTTGACAGTGGAAGGTTTGTGAGAGGAAGACAATATGTGGATTACCTCCGGAGAGAGGGAGTTGTCCCGGACTAAGGATGGAAGCGGAGTAACCATGCCGCCAACCTCAAAGACCTGAGAGATGGGTGAGACTGTCCTGACTGATGAGTCAACAGGTCCGGCACCGGGTCCAGAAACCATGGACCTTCTACCGCATACCTTTGAAGGAAGGGAAACCAAACCTGACGAGGCCAGTGCGGGGCAATCAAAATCATTTCGCTCTCCAGGTAAATTGCCTTCTGTATCACCCTCGGCAGGAGGGGAACGGGAGGGAAGGCATAAAGGAGACCGAGGGGGCCAAATGTGGGTTAGAGCGTCCCTAGGAATCTGTCCCTGAGAGGGGATCAGAGTGAAGAACTCTCTGGACTTCGCATTGTGGGGGCTGGCAAGCAAGTCGCAGCAAGGAAGACCCCATTTGGCGAAGATTTTCGCAGCCACTCTATGGTTGAGGGACCACTCGTGGGGTAACAGAATGGTCCTGCTTAGTCTGTCCGCAATCACATTGGATTTCCCCGGTATGTGTGTTGCCATTAGGAAGCGGTTGGTAGCTACCGCCCAGTGCCAAAGTCTCATGGCTTCTCTGCACAGTGGGTATGACCTGGTCCCACCTTGCTTGTTTATATACCAAACCACCGACATGTTGTCGGATAGGATGGCAATCGGACCCTGCGGGAGAGCGTGATGGAGAGCTTGTAGTACCAAGAGTACCGCTCTCATCTCCAGGATATTGATATGCAAATGCGCTTCCTGGAGTTGCCATGTGCCTTGGACAGACCTGTCCAGGTAATGACCCCCCCACCCTACCTGGGAGGCGTCCGTGGTCACAGTGGCAACGGGGGACTGAGGAATAAAGGGTCGCCCCTGGTCGAGATTGGATCGGAGGAGCCACCAACGCAGATGTCGACGGCAACTCTCCGTAACCGTAACTAAGTGGTTCAAGGGGAGTTCTTGATAGGACCATTGAGCCGATAGAAGCCATTGCAGAATTCGCATGTGGAGTCTGGCTAAAGGGACTAGGAGTATGGTTGATGCCATCGAGCCCAACACCTGTAGAATCAGATGGGCCGGAGCTCTTGATAGGGGGAGGCAGGATCTGACTTGGTTCTGCAAAACTTGAATTCTTGCTGCCGGTAAGAAGGCGCTCATCCTTTTTGTGTCTAACTCTGCGCCTATAAAAGTAATACGCTGAGATGGCTGTAGTACAGATTTTTGCCAGTTGAAAGTAATTTCCAGGAAACGGCCCAAGTTGACCGTGGCCATGAGCGCCTGAAATAGGAGATGCTTGGCAGTAAGGAGCCAGTCGTCTAGATAAGGAAACACTTGGAATCCTAGACTTCTCAGGTGAGCAGTCACCACTGCCAGACACTTGGTGAACACCCTGGGGGCTGTGGTGAGACCAAAGGGCAGTGCTCGGAACTGGAAATGACTGTCTCCCAGGCGGAAGCGTAAATGTCTCCTGGACTCTTGACCTATCAGAATGTGATAGTAAGCGTCCTGGAGATCTATGGAGCACATCCAGGCATCCTTCTCCAATAGTGGGAGAATGGACTGAAGGGTGACCATTCGGAATTTGGACTTCTTCACAAAACGATTCAATGAACTAAGGTCCAAAATGGGCCTGAAGTCCCCTGTCTTTTTTGGCACCAAAAATAATCTTGAGTAAGTTCCTGATCCGATCTGATCGGTGGGGACAGGCTGGATGACTCCTTTTTCTAGCAGCTTTGAAACCTCTATTGCTGCCTGATCCCACTGACTGGGTGGCACGTCCGGGATTTCCCTTAAGGGAAGGGGGGGGCTTGATGAAGGGAATGAGATAGCCTCCGGTTATAATCCGGAGCACCCACTGATCGCTGGTAATAGCTTCCCAAGCTTGTGGGTGTTCCGCAAAACGACCCCCGACTGGCTCCGGAGCAGCACAGTCGGGCACCAACTCAGGGATGTTGAGTGTAGGAAGAACCACGAAAGGAATCGCGGTCTCCAGAGTTACAGGGGCCTCTGCCGCCTCTGGGGCAGCGTCTTCCTGAATTCCCCCCCCCCTGGCTCTAGAGGGGGGATCACTGGGTGGAGTAGGGAAAGACCTCTGAGTTTTTCTGAACTTTTAGTTATGTACTTACCATAACTTTAGATGTATGGGATCCATCTCGCCTACATTCTCTACAGATGGGTTCGGAGCCGATCCTCGGCTCCGACTCGGCGCTATACAATAGAACGCAGTCTCTTATTGGCTGAGTCACCTCATATCCCAGGATGCACCACCACTACTTCCCCAGATCTTGTTTGTTCGCATTCATGTTCACAGAGACATACTATTGTCATAACATACTCAGGTCTTTCAAGAGAGGAAAGAAGATCAATTTCGGATCGTCCGGTCTCTCCTGGTCTACAAGGCAGGGGGATGGAGGGTGGGTTATTAGGAATGTGGCGAGATGGATCCCATACATCTAAAGTTATGGTAAGTACATAACTAAAAGATGTAATGTGATCCTATCTCGCCTACATTCTCTACAGATGGGACAGCGTCCCTGGCACCTAATTCCCGGGTGGCTCACTGGAAAACACTCCTGAGTACTGTGGAACCGAAGGAAGCTCGACCCCTGGATGCCACATCTAATTTGTAGTGAGAAACAAAGGTGTGTGAAGATGTCCACGTGGCAGCCGCACAAATGTCGCCAATAGAGAGCTTGGAATGAAAGGCTGCCGAAGTGGCCATAGCTCTAGTAGAATGAGCTTTAACTGGAGCTATGAGCTCTTTGTTTGAGATGAGATAAACGTGAGTGATGCAGTCCCTGATCCACTTGGCAATAGTGACTTTAGTGACGGCTTTGCCTAATCTATTATCCGAAAATGACACAAACAGTTGATCTGATTTCCGTGCTTTGTGTGTCCTAGCCAAATAGAATCGTAATTGCCTGTGCACATCTAAGCAGTGAAAAGTATATTCAGCTCTATTGGAATATTTGGGAAAGAAGACCGGTAGCTCCAGGGACTGTTGTAGACAGAAATTAGAACAAACCTTTGGTATAAAAGATGGGTTTGGCCTAAGAGATACTCTATCCTTGTGGAATACCAAGTAAGGCGGTTTAACACATAGAGCCTGAAGTTCTGAAACCCGTCTGGCTGAAGTAATAGCAATTAGAAGGGCAGTTTTCCAAGAAAGGAATTTCAGATCACAGGTTGCTGCCGGCTCAAAGGGTGGTGAGGTTAAAGCACCTAATACCAGATTCAGATCCCACGGAGGTGCAGGTTGAGTGGGGGTCGTAAAGCCAAGCTCCTTTAATAAAGGCTTTACAGAGCTTGTTGCTCATTAAGGAGGTTGCACACTTTCATGAAAATTGGAAATAGCCAATTGTACTTTGATGGTAGATACTGAGCAACCTTGCTGGAACAGGGAGGCTAAAAACTTCAGCACTTCTGATACCGAGGCTGTCATTGGGTCTAATCCTCGGAGTTGGGCCCAAATAGCAAACCTCTTCCATTTACTGCTATATATCTTCTTTGTAGAGGTCTTGTGGGCCGAAGACAAGATGTGTATGACTTCAGGAGCCAAAGAGTGGCTCCTAATTATGGTTGGAAGAGGAGTAGCCAGGCTGTCAACTTCAACGAATGGAGGGACTGATGGAGTTGTCCTGACTGATGAGTCAAAAGGTCTGGAACTTGGTCCAGGAACCAAGGACCCTCCAATGCATACCTGTGAAGAAAGGGGAACCAGATTTGCCGAGGCCAGTATGGGGCGATTAATATCATTCTGCTTCTCAAGCGAATCGCCTTCTGAATCACCTTGGGAAGAAGGGGAACCGGTGGAAAGGCATATAGCAGACTGGAGGGCCAAGCATGGACTAGAGCGTCCTTGGGGGTCTCCCCCGAAACTGGGGTCAGAGTGAAGAAGTGGTGACATTTCACATTGAGGGGGCTTGCGAAGAGATCGCAACAGGGGACTCCCCATCTTGTGAAAATCTGTGTTATCACTCTGTTGTTCAAGGACCACTCGTGAGGGGAGAGAATAGTTCTGCTCAGTCTGTCGGCTATCACGTTGGATTTCCCCGGAATGTGCGTTGCCCTTAGAAAACGCTTGGTAGCAATCGCCCAATCCCATACTCTCATGGCCTCTCTGCAAAGGGGATAGGACCTGGTTCCTCCTTGCTTAAGTACCAGACTACCGACATGCTGTCGGATTGAATGGCAATTGTACCCTGGGGGAGGTGATCATGTAGTGCTTGCAACGCTAAAAGCACCGCCCTCATCTCCAGGATATTGATATGAAGAAGACTCTCGTCGGGTTGCCACGTGCCTTGGACCGACCTGTCCAGATAATGACCCCCCCATCCTGTCTGGGAGGCGTCCGTAGTCAGCGTGGCAGAGGGGAGTGGGGGAACGAAGGGTCGCCCTTGATTCAGATTGGGGGATAAAAGCCACCAACGAAGATCCTGTTTGCACGTGTCCGTGATCAGAATGCGGTGACTGAGGGGAAGGTCCTGATAAGACCACTGGACTGAGAGGAGCCACTGAAGTATCCTCATGTGCAACCTTGTCAAGGGGACCAGAAGAATGGTGGCTGCCATGGAGCCCAACAGTTGTAGGACCATTCTTCCTCGAGCACGCCTGAGGATTAAGGCCGAACCTGAGACTGAAGCATCGCGATCCTTTCTGCAGGGAGATAGACTCGCATCTGCCTTGAATCTATTTCTGCACCGATAAACAGAATACGCTGAGATGGTTGCAATACAGATTTTGACCAATTGAAGGTGATTCCTAAGGATTTGCCCAGTGCTATAGTGGCTGCTAAATTTTCCAAGAGTAGATGCCTGGAGGCAGCAGTTAGGAGCCAGTCGTCTAGGTATGGAAACACCTGGAATCCTAGACTTCTCAAGTGAGCAGTTTAGTTTGCTGAGATCCAAAATGGGTCTCAAGTCCCCGGTCTTTTTTGGCACCAAAAAGAATCTTGAGTAAGTCCCTAATCCGGCCTGGTCTGCGGGGACAGGTTGGATGACTCCTTTTTGAAGCAGCTTTGATACTTCGTTGGCTGCATGATCCCGTTGACTGGGTGGTGGGTCCGGGATTCTTTGGACTGGTGGGGGTGGTTGAACAAAGGGGATGGAGTAACCTCCGGCAATGATTCGAAGCACCCATTGGTCCTGAGTAATATCTTCCCAGGCCTTTAGGTGCTTGACGACCCCGACTGGCTCGGAGCTGCACAGTCGGGTACTCCTTCAGGGATGCTGGAAGGAGGAGGAGCCACGAAAGGACTCGCGGTCTCCAGTGTTGCGGGGCCTCCGCCGCCTCTGGGCGTCTCCCTGAAAAATTTCCCCTCCTCTGCCTCTAGAAGGGGTCGCTCTGCTGCGAGTAAGGCTTCTGAGACTTACGGAACCACATTTTCCCTCCTCGGCCTTGGGATAAGGCCTGAGGAGTGGAAAGCAGGCTCCTGACGGCAGCCAAGGTCTTACCCTCCTGTTCAGCGAGTCAAAGTGTCCTTTACCTTGGGTCCAAACAATGAGGACCCATCAAAGGGGGCGTCGGCAAAGGAAGACTTAAAGGCCTCTGCAAAATGACACAGGCGTAGCCAGGCTTGTCGCCGTAGAGCAACACCTGTCCCAGCCGCTCTACTCGCTCCTTCGGCCGCATAGGAAATGAGCCTCATGGACGAGTTAGATAATGAGGATAGGGTAGCCAACTGAGAGTTAACCGTCTGTGTTAACTGTTCAGGTAAGTTACCCGAGAAGGCATCCGACAGCTCCTTGATCAGATCCCTCTGCAGTCTGGTGAAGTGTGCCAGATAATTCAGAGACCTTAACGTAAAGGTCGCTGAAGAAAGGGTACGCTTGCCGTACCGATCCATGCTCCTAGACTCTTTATTAGGAGGATGGATGGACGTCGAAGCCTCTGCCACATCTTGTTGGGTGGCAGATGCCACCACCATAGCATCTACAGCCACACCTTTAGATAAAAAATCCTTGTCCGGGGTGCCGAGAGAAACTTATTGGGACGAGCTGGCACGGTTCCACAGAATCCGGGTGTTCCCACGCCCTTGAGAGATCAAATCCAGAAGCTCATCGAAGGCGGAGACACCCAGGAGGCGGAGGGCTGAGCCCCGAAGGCCTTGAGGAACACCGACTCCTCAGCGGAAGGGGGTTTGGACTGCCAGTCGCCTCGTTGTTTAAGGATTTCTAGAATGTCCGCAAAGGAGACATCTTCCGAAGACGACTTTGGGGACCCCTCCGCATCATCGAGGTCGGTATCCGATGTGAGGGACTCGTCAGGGGAGTCGACGTGTTTCCTCTTGCACTGTCTCTTCCTGGGCGGTTCCTCCGAAAGGGTGTCGGAGGAACCTCCAGGAAGAAGGGAACCGCCAATCGGGGTAACCTCAGGCCCAGGGGCTCCGCTGTCACGAGACAGGGGGATTCCAGAAGCGCCAGTCTCCATGCCCAAGGAAGGTGGTGGTGGAAAGGTCGAAGTGGCCACAGAGGATTTGGCTAAAGCACTTCTCATGGCATCGAATGCCGGGCCCCCAGAATCCTGGGAAGGTCCCGTCCCCGAGGCCACAACAGTAACCGGAGCCCCGCGGCGCACCTAGAGGGAGGCTCGGAACCGAAAGGATCGGATCGAAGCATCCCCGGGCCGACTGAGGAGGTCAGCGTGCGAACCCCGACCGGAGGGACGGGGTTGAAGTTAGAGTCGGAGCCGACTTGATAACTTCGACCAGATCCACCAACACCGACTCCAACGGCGCCAAGGCTGCCGGAGGAGGAATGGAAGTAGAAGGATGGGGGATCGGCTCCAGAGCCAACTGGGCAGGAGTCGAGATCAATTTAGCGAAGACCGGTGACTGGAAAAGTTTCTGAAGCACCCTGTCTACATCCGAATCGGACATCCTCGAAGAACGAGAAGAGACCGACCGGGTCCGAGTCGACTTCTCTGCCGGCTCCGAAAGACTGGGGGACCGGCTCCGTAAAGGCTCGAGGGGTATTGGCGCCGAGGAAGATTCCACTACTACTGCAATCTCCCTCGGAGCCAATGTGGACTTCGGCTCCGAAGTGGAAGTGTCTGAGGGTAACCCCATCGGCTCCGAAGGCAGTGGAGCCGATGACACGCCTCTCGATGCCCGAGCTCTCGACTCCAAAGCCAGAGGAGTCGAGGCTGGAGACATCGAGGCAGACCGTTCCGCCCTCGGCTCCGAAGTCCGTGGAGCCGACGGAGAAGCCTGCCTAGACTTTTTAGCTATCGGATCCGACGGACTGGTCGGAGCCGAAGATTTTTTCTTCTTGCCAGTAGGAGAAGAAGAAGAGGATAAGGCTTCCTCAAAAGAAGGGGCAATGAGCCCTTTTAATATCAATTTGTTTTTCCTCTCTTGGAGGACTCGAGAGGAAAAAGCGTGGCAAACGCTACAGGACTCCTGGAGATGTTTGGGACCTAAACAATATACACATAAGGAATGATCATCCGTTATAGACATTTTGTAACCACACTTAACACATTTTTTAAAACCGGAAGGTCTATGTTCCTTAGACATGGTTTTAAGGAAAAATTTAACAACAATTATAGACAAAAAAGACAGTTAACACCGACAACTAGGCTCTAATTTAAACGCCAAAGGCAGGGCTAGGCCCCTCTAACTAAAACGGAACCTTTTCACCAACAAAAATACACAATTTTCCACAAAAAAGGTACCAAAACACAATCACACAACAACGCTAGCCGTTAAAACAGCTTTTGGGTGAGTTTTAGAGAGAAATTTGACAGAAAAGTTTCTGACTAGAGGTACTTAGCTCAGCCAAGTCCGAGACCACGTCTATGCTGGAAAGCGGCAAACGAGATCTGGGGAAGTAGTGGTGGTGCATCCTGGGATATGAGGTGACTCAGCCAATAAGAGACTGCGTTCTATTGTATAGCGCCGAGTCGGAGCCGAGGATCGGCTCCGAACCCATCTGTAGAGAATGTAGGCGAGATAGGATCACATTACATCCACATTTTCCCTCCTCTCTGGGCCTTGGGGTAAGGCCTAGATGGAGCGGAAAAACGGGCCCCAACGGCAGTCAAGGTCTTGCCCTCCTGCTCGCACCGAGTCGGTGTGTCCTTCACCTTGGGTCCAAACAAAGATGACCCATCAAAGGGGGCGTCGGCGAAGGAAGACTTGAAGGCCTCCGCAAACGAACACAAGCGTAACCAAGCGTGTCTCCTGAGGGCGCCTGTTCCGCTGCTCTACTGCCTTCGGCCGCATACGAGATGAGCCTCATGGACGAGTTTACAATGGAAAATAAGGTAGTCATCTGGGCGCCAACAGTGTGGGCTAGCCTCAGGTAGATTACCTGTGAGGGACTCACTTAGCTCTTTAAGGAGGTCCCTTTGGAGCCTAGTAAAATGACATAAGTAATTCAGCGACCGTAAAGTAAAGGCCGCTGAAGAAAGGGCACGCTTCGTGCCTATCCATGCTCCTGGAATCCTTATTAGGAGGGTGGATAGACGTTGAAGCCTCTGCCACGTCCTGCTGTGTGGCAGATGCCACCACCATTGCATCTACGGAACTCCCTTAGTTAAAAATTCTTTTTGGGGGCTGAAAGAAATTTATTCGGTCTTGCAGGCACGGTTCCACAGAATCAGGTGTTCCCAAGCCCTTGAGAAACCAAATCAAGCAGTTCATCAAGGGCGGAGACACCCAGGAGGCGGAGGGCTGGGCCCCGAAGGCCTTGAGGAAGACTGACTCCTCAGCGGAAGGGGTTTTGGCCTGCCAATCTCCTCTCTGTCTCAGAATCTCAAGGATATCCGAGAAAGAGACATCATCTGAAGATGATTTAGGGGACCCTTCCGCGTCATCAAGGTCAGTGTCCGATGTGACAGACTCATCTTGGGAGTCTACGTGCTTCCTCTTGCACAATTTCTTCCGTGGAGGCTCGTCCGAAGCAGTTTCGGATGGACCCCCCGGAAGAAGGGAACCCCCGACGGGGGTATCCTCAGGCCCTGGGGCCCCGCTGTCATGGGACTGCAGTACGGCAGAAGCACCAGTCTCCAGGTCTAGGGACGGTGAGGTGGAAGCCTGCTGAGCCGGCAAGGACATGGCCAGCGCGCTCCTCATGGCCTCAAAGGCCGGACCTCCAGACTCCATGGAGATCACTGGCCGAGAGGCCACGACGGCACTAGGAATTCCGGCAGCCGATGCTCCGAGGGGAAGACTAGGTACCGAGGCGCCCAGTCCCAAAATGTTCCCCTCGGCACCGGCTGAGGAAGTCCCAGTACCAAACCCTGAACCCGAGGACAGGGTAGGAACAATGGTCGGTGCCGATAGACCTCGAGGGGGTCTCGGTTCCGACCGTACGGCTCCAACTTGTTCCACCATCACCGACTCCAACAGCTCCGAGAAGGTTGGAGGAGGAATCGAGTGTTTCGGAGGGGGGGATCGGCTCCGAAGCCAACTGGGCCGGAGCCGAGACCATTTGTGCAAAAACTGGAGACTGGAAAAGCCTCTGAATAACCCTATCCAAATCCGAATCCGACAGTTTTGAGGATTTAGAGGAAGTAGACAAGGGTCGAGATGACTTTCCTCTCGGCTCAGACGATGTAGGGGACTGGCTCCGAAAAGGCTCCAACATTATCGGCGCCGGATCCGACACAGCATGAACAAGGATCGGCGCCGAAGGAGCTTTCGGAGCCGAGGGGGAAGAGTCTGAGCTGCACACCTCCACCGGCTCAGAGGCCAATGGAACTGAGGGGAGGTGATTCGCCTCTCGATGCTCCAACTTGCGGCTCCGAAACCAATGGGGCCGAGGAAAGAGGCATCGAGGCAGACCCTTCGACCCTCGGCTCCGAAGTCAGTGGAGCCGAGGAAGAAGAGGTCGACTTATGCTTCTTAGCAGTCGGTTCCGACGGACTTGTCGGAGCCGACGACCTTTTCTTTTTAGAGGCAGTAGGAGATGAATCCAAAGCTTCCTCAAAAGAGGGCTTAATAAGACCCTTCAAGATCAATTTATTTTTTCGCTCTTGAAGAACCCTAAAAGAAAAAGCATGACACACACTACATGTCTCCTGTAAATGTTTAGGTCCTAAACAATATACACATATAGAGTGACTATCTGTAACAGACATTTTATAATTGCACCTAGTGCATTTTTTGAACCCTGATTTTTGTTCTTTAGACATGCCTATACACTATGTAAAAACAGTATCAAAATACCAAAATTTAGCGCCAAGAACAGAAGTGACTAATAACACCAAACTGTTAGAGCGCGAGAAAAAAATGGCACGAGCTCTCTAGAGAGAGATTTACCTCACAAGTAAAATAACTAGCAGGAAGAACACTACAATAACGGGCAAAAGCCCTCTAACTTAAATGGGCTTTGCCCGAAGAAAAATAATAACACAGACAATCCAATAAGAAGGGCAAAGGCCCTCTAACTTAAACGGGCCTTGCCCGACCAGCGATATACAAGTATCAGCAAAAACAGTCAATCACTCACACAACCAAAAACACAAAATAGCCGTTAAAACAGCTGTTGTATTAAATTCTGAAGAAACCCCAAGGTCAAAGACCAGAAAAAAGGTAAAGAAAGAACACTTAGCTCCAGCCAAGTCGAGACCACGTCCAGCTTGTAAAGCGACAAACGAGATCTGGGGAAGCAGGTGTGGTGCATCCTGGGATAGAGGGTAGCCCAGCCAATAAGAGACTTCGTTCTAGTGTACTAAGTTGGCCGAGTCGGTGCCGATGGATCGGCTCCGAGCCCATCAGTCATGAATGTAGGCGAGATAGGATCCCATTACATCTGGCAGTTTAAGGGCCTAATTGCCAAGGCTGCAGACGTATAAACCTTCTTTCCCCATCTATCCAGCGCCCTGGAATCTCTATCAGAGGGGGTAGGATTTTTGGCTGTAGAGGCCTTTACACCTTTGGGACCCTGTGAGATAGTTTCAGGATCAGCAGAAGGATTTTTGAATAAAAATTTGTGGGAGTCAGGAACCCTGTAATATCTGTCTGGCTTACTAGGAGCAGGAGGTAGGGAATCAGGAGCCATGCTTGATTCCGAAAACACATCAACAATGTCTAATACAGGAGGTATAGCCAAAGGCCTATTCTGAGGAAGAAGGAAATCCCTAAGCCTCTTTTTTGATTCAGAGAAATCCTGACTCTCAAAAATGAAAATGTTCCCTTAAAGTATGCAAGGTTTATCCAAAAGAATAATCCTCTTAGCGGGGGGGGGGGGGGGGGTTGGGAACCCCTGATCAAGGTAATTAAGTCCTCAGGCATTTTGATCATCTGTTTTTTTAGGCATAGTGGCCTGAGCACATGGCTCATGCGTCGGTTTTTTAGACTTAGAAGTTGTTTTTGAAGCTGGCGTCGGTTTTATATAGAAATGTTGAGGCCTGAAAACACCCTCAGAAGCCGGTGCCTGCTCAGCGGCTCCAGACCCATCCGAGGGAGACACATCTGCGGGTTCAATACTCTGAGAATCTTGTGGCATACTGGACTCCGCATGGGTCTCAGTAGAGGCCTGCGACTCAAAAGTAGCGGGTATCAGGGGCTGTGAAAGTGCCTCACTGAGTACCGGCGAACCGGAGACTGGCTTAGGAGAAGCTTCGTCGTCAGTTTTGGACCTCGACGGTCTGTCTCTGTCTTTTTCTTTGCGTTTTTTGTGAACTCCAGTAGTCGGATTGCTATCCGACAACATTTCAGGGTAATTAAATCTGGATCCAAAATATTTAGAAGCAAAAATATACCGACACTTAATAGTGCATTGGTTAAATTTAGCACAAAACCGACAGCAAAGCACGTTATGATCTGGGCCTAGACAAGGAATACAGTACAAATGAAAATCCTTATGAGGTATTTGCTTCCCACAAGTAATGCAATTATTAACTTTTACTGACATCGGTAAGGAGCAAGAAAAAGTTTCCCCAACGGGGTGTACTTAGCTTTAATTGAAGACTTCGGTTCTGAAACTCGAATGGAAAATTTCAGGAGTCGGCCGACCGGCACTTGCTAACTGCTTCTGCTTCAGGCACCGCGCGGCAAGAAAGACTGAATAAAATGGCGTTGGCTGCATGTTTTATACCCCTGACGACCTGACGTCATGGAAGAGGAGACAACAACCGACGCAGGACCCAAGATTTTGATATTCAGGCCGACTGAGGGCAACCTGCCAGCAGATAACCCAAATGTAATGACTGCAACAGTGAAACAGGAAGAACATCAGGCTGTCGCCCACCAGAGAAACACCATTTGTAGACAGGGAATAAAGGGAAGAATCAAGTCTAAGTCCTGTGTGTGTTGACACCAAAGGTTCTTGAGGTACCAATGAAGTTTTCTCATATGCAGCCTTGCATATGGGATCATCAGGACACATGAAGCCATGAACCCCAGTGCTTGCAGGACACCCTTGCAGAGAGCTGGGTCATGCTTGCCAAGTTCTTGAAATAAGCTGAAAGATCTTGTTTGTCTTCAGGGAGGAATACCATCTGGGTGACTGTATTCAGACTCACTTCCAGGAAAGCAATCTCTCTTGTAGGAACCAACTTTGACTTCTTTTCGTTGAAAGTGTAACCCAAGGAAATGAGAATGTTCTTCACGAAGTCCAAATCCTTTCTTAGCTGTTCTATGGAGTTTGCTTGAATGAGACAGTCGCCCAGGTAAGGATAAATTTGAATGTTTCTCTGCCTGCAAAAAGCAATGGCTGGCACCAGGCACTTTATGAAAACTCTGGGAGCAATAGATAAGCCAAAGGGCAGCGCAGAGAATTGGAAGCGTCGCTCCCCAGTCCTGAAACAAAGAAACTGCCTGCAAGTTTCCCTTATTGGGATGTGCAGATAAGCCTCCTTGACATCCAAAGTTACCAGCCATGAATCCATGTCCAGCAGTGGTAGTAACCGTTGAAGAGTGAGCGTCTTGAATTTGGAAATCACTAGAAAAGTGTTTAGAATAGACCGATCCAGAATAGGGTGCCAGGTGCCCCCTTTTTTGGGTACCAGAAAAAATCTTGAATAAAAACCTAGGCCTGCCTGTTTTACAGGAACTGGCTCTATAGCACCCATAGTCAGTAGAGAAGAAATCTGATTCTCTACCTCTGCCCGGAGAGCTCTGGGTATGTCTGGGTACCCTTGTAGAACAGGAAAAGTGCGAAAATAAAACTTGTAACCTTGGTTTACTACGTTCAGCACCCATTTGCCGTCTGTGATGGTAGACCATACCTCTGAGAACCTGGCTAACCTTCCCCCTAAAGGAAACCCTGGGCCCGCAGAGGTAGGCACAAGACGACCGGAGTCACTGAGAGTGCTTGCTTTGGGAAGCTGGCTTAGATCTTCCTGATTTAGCAGAAGAATGCCATTGTTTAGCCCTTTGAGGGGCAGAAGCCTGCCCTCTGGAAGATCTGAAACCCCTGGGCCTAGAGCGACCCTGCTTGCCAGATCAGGAAAAGACCAATTCTTGGAAGGATAATGCCTACTAAATCCAGAAGGCTGAATCTGAAGGAAATCTTTTACAGCTTGCATAGACTTCGCCTTAGTCTCCAACGTTTTCAGCGTCTCCTCAGCCTTGTTACCAAAACATACAGCAATTTAGATTTTACAGATTCAGAAAGGGGCTGCTCCCTAAGCCAAGCATGCTTTCTAATAACGGAACCAGTGGCTGCTGCTCTGCAGGAAGACTCCAAGGTGTCAAAACCACAATGAAGTGAATGCTTATTAACCAGAGTGGCAGAATTTAGTAAGTCTTGTCTTTGTTCTCCAACATGGAAGGAATATCCCCAAGCTTAGCCTTGATAGCCTCCAAAGTATGCTGCTGATACTTAAGCATGTGAAAAAGACAATTCACAGATCTAATGGTAAGAGTTGCAGAGATATAGACCTTTTTACCCCACCTGTCCAAGGCTCTAGAGTCCTTATCAGACGGTACAGGGTTTTTAGCAATCGTAGCCTTAACACCCTTGGGACCTTGAGAAATAATCTCAGGATCAGCAGTACGATTTTTAGAAAGAAATTGATGAGAATCAGGAACCCTATAATACCCATCAGGTTTTCTGTGAGCAGGAGGAACAGAATTAGGAGTTAACAAATTTTTCATGAAGACATCGTCCACAACTTCCAAAACAGGAGGTATAGCCAGAGGTTTATGCTGTGGCAAATCCAAAATTTCCCAGATCCTCTTCTCAGAATGAGGAAAATCCTGACTTTCCCATTTAAAGTGCTCCATAAGAGTATTCAAAGTATCCCCAAAGGAAAAAAATCTTCTGGAGGGGAGACGGAAGGGATGGAGTCCTCAGTATCAGAATCCTCAAAGCCAGAAAAAAGTTCAGAATTTCCTTCCTCACCAGCAGAAATACTGGAAACCTCAGAATCTGAATCAGACAAAACATCAGGAGACAATTTTCTAGCCCTCTTGGAAGGGGGGGGGGAGATGAGAGCCCTTAATAAGGGAAAAAAGCTCACCAGCCATCTTTATCAAGTTGGGACTGAGGCATAGGAGGCGAGGAAGACTCCTGCTTGTGGCTAGATTTGCGGCTGAAAGGTTTGCTAGTAATCCCTGGGACTCGGGAGGCCCAGCAACTGCAGAAGTCTGAGCTAAGGTAGTTGGTCTGCCTCTGGTCTCATGTTGAAGAGAAGAGGCGTCAGAAGCCGGTGCCTGCATAGCGGCTCCGGACCCATCTGAGGTGGCGACAGGCAGAGGGTCTGAAGACAAAATAGCAGCCTGTGGCATGGAAGACTCCGTAAAGGTCTCAGCAGAGGCCTGCGGCTGAAAATCTGCAGACTGTAGGGGCTGCAAAAGAGCTTAACTACCGCTGGGCCGACTACCAATTTCACCAGAGTGTCATCAGCAGTTTTAATCCTAGGCCTGTCGCGGTCCTTGTCCTTGTGTTTCCTTAGGTTCATACTAGGCTATCTGCCCTAGGGCATTTATAAGCCTAGCCAGAGTGTGTTTGGCTTTCGCCACCCATTGTAAATTAATTTTGCTATGCCCTTTTTCGAGGTTAGTATACTGTGCCTCTGTCTAACAGTGACACACAAGTGATACCCGGGGTAAACCTACCATCTTCCATCCACTCATCAAGATTCCTCTTGAAGAGAGTCAATGAGGGACTCTGCCTAACCTGGACTGGGATTTTATTCCAGAGTGAAGGGAGCCTCTGGGTTATGAATCTGTCCCTCCAGCATGTCCTATTTATTTCAGTGCTGAGGTTCAAGTCTCTCGAGCGCATAGCTCGATGGGATTTGGATTTTCTGAGGTGCAGCATGTCCATTAATTCTGGGTTGGACATGGCTTTATACGTCAGGCACAGATCGCCTCTGAGCAGGCGGTATGCCACTGAGTAGAGCTGGAGTTTCTTTAACCGGGCAGCATATGGCATCTGTTTGAGCCCTTTGATTCTCTAGGTGAGGTACTTTTGGGGTCTTTCCAGTTGCTGCAGGTGTCTGGTAAGGTACATCCCAAAAGGGGAATTGTACTCAATTATGGGCCTGATGAGAGATAAGTAAAGAGGCACGATGACCTCCCCTGATCTAGATGTGAATGCCTTCATGATTAGGTGGGTTATATAAAATGTTTTTCTAACCACTTTGGCCACATGGTTGTCAAATGAGAGACTGCTATCAACTTGGGTCCCCAGGTCCCTATTTACTTCTGTACTTAATGGATTACCACCTATGTGGTAATTTGTGGGCACTTTGTTTTTGCCAAAGGGGATGGCTATACACTTTTTGGCATTTAGCTTGAGGCCATGGCTCTGGCACCAGTTGTCTGTTTCTATGAGGCCCTTTTGGAGGATGCTTGTGTCGGCTGGAGAGTCGATTATGGCGCCCAGTTTGCAGTCATCTGCGAACTTGGTCAGCCACAGTCCTTCCGTGTTGGCCTGTAACTCCGAGAAATATATACCAAGCAAGAGAGGTCCCAGGACTGAGCCTTGTGGGACGCCACTTGTAACTGGTTTGGAGTCTGACATGGCTCCAGCAATTCTAACCATGTGGTTCTGTCCTTGAGCCAGTTTGCAACCCATCTAGTGACATAGGGGTTTATATTTAAGCTGGTGAGCTTATCTATAATGCCAGAGTGGGGTATTGTATCAAAGGCTTTTGCGAGGTCCAGGTAGGCTGTGTGGACCACCTTCCCCTCGTCAATGGCCTTGGTGACTGTTTCAAAGAAATCAACCAGGTTTAAGAGGCAGGATCTGCCCTTAACAAAGCCGAACTGGGTAGGATCCAGTGTCTGTAGGTCCCCAATATCTTTATTTATGAGGTCCATGATGATCCTTTCCATAGCTTTGCAGACCAAGCTAGTCAGGCTTATGGGGCGATAGTTTCCAGGATCGGTTGAGGCACCACCTTTGTGGAGGGGGACCACTGTTGATGTACGCCACTCTTTGGGTTACATATCCTGTAGTAAGGCTGAGACTGAACAGTAGTTTTATGTTTGGGTTTAGCTCTTTTTGGAGTCCATGTAGGACGCAGCCCAGGACACCGTCTGGTCCCATTGATGCTGTGTTTTTTGCTTTGGAGAGGGCGGCTCTTACCTCAGCATCTGAGATGTCAGAGGGGCAGCACTCTGCTGGGATAGATATTTGCTCTTTTGGTGGGGAAGGGGGGGGGGGTTTGCACTGAACCTGTCCAGCTAGGATGTTGGCAATGTCTGTGGGTTCGGTG